>NW_020897721.1:8497413-8588875 GCF_003984885.1 Neopelma chrysocephalum
GCCATCCAGAAAGCAACCTGAATCTTTGTGGAATAAAAGTGCACATAAATTTTTTTCTTCTAAAAATAAAATCACTGAAAATAATTTTTAAAATTACCTTAAGTCTATGCCCATCATAATATAGTTTATCTATGCCATAATCTGGGGCTTTTAGTGCCAATCCTTCCTCTTCACTGCTGATCAGTATGCTTGCATCTGCAACAAAAAAGGAAAATAAGATTCCTTCTAAAATGAAGTTACTCTTTTAGGGCCCAACTTGAACCATTTGTTAAGTTCCTGGGGACATAATGCAGGCTGTGATGTATCTTGAAATAGATGGGGGGAATGAGAAAGACTGCTGCTCTCTGCCCTGGAACAAGCGGAAACTCAGTGACGAGTGGCTGTGTCAAGGGACATCTAGTTGCTTGTTCTGTGTGTCTCTGGGATCAGCAAAACATCCCACAGGCCTGCATTTTTTGGTTTGTGCAAAGATGCACAGGATCACATCTCTTTCTTTGCTCATCTTTCTTGCTATCCCATATGAAAGCTTGCATGAAGGTATGTTAAAATCATCTAATTACTTCTCAAATTAAGACGATCTTTATCTTGAGAGGCGTTTGCAGGATCCTATCCTCTTCTTATTCAAAAGACCAGAAAAGATTAAACAAAATATAAAGATGAGGCTCTTACCAGAATTAGATGTGTATGGAACATCTCTTGGGGCTTGGACACCATTAATCTTCAAATGGGTGAGTCCATTGGAAACATACATGTCAACCTCACTTTAAATAAAGGAAATTAGTGTAAACAAATGCTTCTCCTTTGCCCAACTAAGCCCACAGTTTCCCGTTCTGGTAGAAACATTACTGCAATATGCTCACATCATTCTGGCATGAATCACCTGCTACCCTTTAGGAAGAAGATTGAGAGCACCCAGGAAAGAATGCCAGGAAGAGTGCTCACAGTACACCTTTCCCTGGCTTTACTCATCTCTGGGTGTCTGCTGGTGACCAGGGTACAGGCAGGAAGACACCGGGATACAGGACCTTTGTTGCAGAACAGTAATTGCTATTACATTTGCATAAATTGAAGGTGCTTTACATTACAAAGGAAGATTGGATTCCCTTGGGGGGGTTCTCTTGCAGCCTGAATAGTCTGTGTATTGTAGTATTTTCTTCAGAGCAGTGTTTGCTCTAATGAAGAAATATGAAGCTCAAGCACATCAAAAGCTCATCCAAACAGTTGTGTGAAAAGATCAGGAATGGTTCAGTGACGAGGAATGTCTTTATCACAAAAGATACAGTCTATAAAACAAGCACCCTTGTGTTTTTCCACAAAACAGATGCAGGGAATACTAGTTTGTTTCTCTAACATTATGGCACAGTTAGGCACACAATTTTCAGAAATTAACAATAACTTGTAATGAAACCTTACAGATCAAAGTCTATTTATGCACTTTGAAGAACACTTCTTACAATGATTTTGGTATGCATAATCCCATACAATTTAGAGGTGATTGCTCAAGGATGCAACAAAGTGTGTCTTAAAGTAATTTCAAATAGATTAAACATTATGCACCAATCAAGGGATGACCTAAGAGAGTGCCTCTAATCTGGGATAAGTAATACCCTTTTTAGTTATGTCCACTTCTCAACAACTCTGCTGAAATGAGTGTGGGTTCTAATTTGTTATAATTATTAGCTTAGAGTAAAAGGCCAGACTAAATGACTGCTATAGTCCCTTTTGTATTTCTAGTTTACGTGTCTACTTAATCACTAAGAACTGAAATGAGATGGTTAAATTCTAACAAATTAATGAAGAATTTGGGGCAGTAAAGACTGTAGGTTACTGTGAACCTCAGATATATTTCAGAAGCACTTTTAAAAGACAAAGTCCCAAATCCCAGTTGACACTCTTAGATACCTTTGCATTGACATCAGTAATTTTTGCATGAGTCTTGTGCTAGTGCCAATCTGCCCTACAAATTTGATCTTCATGTTTATAGCACATCAAGCTTGACATCTGTTTTTTATTAAGTTTGCAATTACTTACTGGCTGGCGAGTCTGACGTTTATTGCTGTAAGGTCAGCAGACTCTTCAAGTCTTTTCATCATCACCAGGAATTTAAGCTCTGGACTACAGTCCTGCACCAAGACATGGTAGCAATTTGCAGGCATTGAATAGTTAAATTCAACACCATTGAAGGTTGTGATCGTATTTTGGAAAACTGAACAGTGAGCTGAAAAAAAATCCAGTAGAAAGTAAGCCTTCTATAATTTATATAAGGCAGGTATTCTATTTTAAATTTAATAGGAATTGATTAAAAAAAAAAGACCATTTTTTGGTTTTACCCATTCCCACACAGAAGTGAATTGATTCTGTAAGATCAACTATTAGATTTGTAGTAATACAAAAGTAAAACTTTGCTCATCCCCAAGCAGCAGCACAACCCACTCATGGTTCAATCACTGTCTGAGATAAATTATGTTCACAGCTGGTGCTGGTGCAACTCTCTTTTGGCTTTTCTATCTTTGCTGTAGTCAAAAGAATTTCTCAAAGGTTGATAACAACTAACATATCATTAACACTAGAGAAAGTTCACTAAAGTGCTGATACCTTTATTGAGTCATAATCAGGATTAGAAATAGTTAGAAGGAGGGGAGACAAAAATACCACACTACATTTCTCGCTTTTTCACTGTCATGGTATTTTGTTGGAAATCCTACCAGCTCCAATCCTACCAGATTAGAAATTATTTTACAACAATTTTAATTAATACAGATTAGTTTTGGTGTTTTCCAAAGAAATATCATAGAATCATAGAATGGCTTATGCTGGAAGGGACCTTAAAAGATTATCTAGTTTCAACTTCCCTGCTGTGAACAGGGACACCATTCAGTATGCATGGTACAATATTACCCCACTGATTCCAAGCAAGATGTGAGTCTTTATTACAGGATTACATAAAGCTTTTCTATTTAAAATTTACCCTAAGTAAATATAATGTGATTAGCTCTTAATACAGCATTAATCAAACAATAATCCCTTCATAATCAAAGTGCAGGATTTGAAATTAATGGGTATAATTTTGAAGCTGTTTTAGCTTTTACATAACAGTGCTAATCAAACAGAGCACCCCAAATCAGAGGTCACTTTAATGTCTGTCTCACAAATTTTGTAATGTTTTTTTCCTCATGAACAATCTCTGCAGTGAAACTGAAACAGATGAATTTGTGAATGGATGTATTTGGAATCACTATTTGGCATGGAACTGAATGTCTAATCTTCCTAAGTCTCCTCTTCTTTACATCTTTGCAGCCTCGCAGATATTCATACGGATGCTTTATTTCTATCTGAAGTCCAACTGATTTTTTAAGTGAATGTAAAATAATTTCAAGTTACATCAAAAGTACAAATCATGTTTACAAAATCTGCAAAGCCAATCAATACCTGTGCAGATAGTTGCTTACTGACCTTTAAAACTTTCAATAATTGAAAGTGTTGCTTGGGAAAAGACATTCCAGTCAGAGGATGGTAGTGTTGAAACTGGTGTACCTGGACGTGAAGGGAATGGCAGGGGAAGTGTGATTGCTCTGTTGTAAATGGTGAGCTGAAAATCAGTCAGAAAACAAACATGAATGCAAATGCAAAGTACAGTGTAGAGATGAGATAGCATTTTCCTCTAATGTTCCAAGAGGACTGTACAGACTGAAATCTAAATTAACATCTGGATTTAGGCCAGAAAAAGAATTCAAGTCCTCTGTCTACCACATGAAATATTCTACAGTGTAACACATCTTCAACCTATAGAACAGCAGTGCTATAAATGAATTTGGATAGTCACCAATTTGCAGCTTTTTGGTAGCTGTACACCTCATTTTCTCACAATCTGAATAGTTGGCTTACCTGAGATGCACACCCTCTCTTTGCCTATGCATCAGGCACTGTTATTTGGCCATCATGCTTCTCTACAGCCTGGTTTTACTATCTTTCCAGGACACAGTAAAACCTGTCATCTTTCTGAAGATTTGGGGAGGAGTGGTCTTTTTAATGTTATTGTTAATGTGCTGTCAATCATGATGGTTGTTTTTGTAACCTGTTTTTTATTTCATATGCTTGCATGCTACATGAGAAAGAGAAATGTGTTGCAAGATATTTTCATAGCAAAACCAATTGCATGAATATAATGTCTTGTGATGGCAGCTTCTTAATAGTTTAATAATTTTTTCCAAAAAATCAACAGGTTAATAAAGCTATTAACCATCCATTTATAAGGACTGATGGCTCCAGGATAAAAGATAATGGAAAATAGTTACCTCTGGCAACTTAAAAACAACATCACAGGTTCTTGGAGATGTCAAAGCCATAACCAAGGTTGCCTGGTGAGAGGGACCAAGCTGTTGCCTTAGGGAATACCCAAGCACATATGCAGCTCCTGGAAGAAATGAGTAGAACCTGAAAAAAAAAGAAGTGATTAAAACAATAATCTATCTTTGAAAAAAGTGGTTATTATTTGTTCACATTAATATACCCCCATAAAGCAATATGTATTCTGTGTTGGACGTGTTTTGTGACAGGGTTTGGTGATACCTGATGTTGTGTATGGAAGGAGGGGCAGGAAAATGTATTTGTTAGTGAGTGAGTAAGATCTCGAGAGACTGGAGGGTAGAGTGATATGAAAAGCAAAGTATGGCAAACTTGTTTTAAACACATTCAGAGTTAAAAATAGGCACCAATTACATAAAAATTAAATACTAACATGCTAAAAATAATAAATGAGTATTTAATATTAGTATACCAGTCCTGCAGTGGTAACTTTAAGCAAGGATCCTTAGCCTACTAAGACTGTCAACAAACTGATGGAGGGATCTCTACGATTGGGTTTCCTTACAGGCTTGGGACTCAAAAATGGAAATACAGAAAATATTCCTTTCTAAAAAGGCATAGTCTCAGAGCAGAAAAAAGGTAAGTTCTAAGGCTTTGCTCCAGGGTAGTCAATTGAGTAGTTTCATCTCCTCTAATAAGGGCAGATAACACTTCAAGTAATTCAATATAGTATAAAAAGTTAACCTCCTCAGTAGACATTTGTTAACAAAATCACTTGTATGCTTTTAATGTGAAAACTTGTGTTGCATGCATATTTAGTTTACTGAGTTGCTGTACATGTCTGTATTTCAGTAGCACTAGGAAAAAAATTAAGCTTCAGTATGGATCTATATGTTATTGCAGGCAAACACGTATGAATACAAAGAATGCATGAATACAACAAATACTATATGTATATGGAGACACATGTGTACTGAAAATGTACAGTTTTCTTCCAGTAAATGTCATACAATATTTGCTATTTAGTGTGCATAAGCCTTATAGGAATATTTGTATCACCTGCTTCAGAAGCCAGAGGCCAGGTGCCTACATTAGGAAATTACTCTCCCTGTACAGTCAATAAGAGGCTGACCCCTTCAAAGAACCAAGGTTAGGCTTCTGCTCTAAGCCTCTGTCAATTAGGAAGCATCAGGAGACCAATCTCCTAATTCAGGCACTTTAAATTAAAAGTCTATAATAGATTAGGTGAATCCCATCATCCCAAGTGGTTTTCCTGCAAACTAAAATGCGCTATGCTTTGGGGGAATGAATACACAGAAAAACCAGACATACGTAATCTGATTCTTTACTATCCTACTGATTTGGTTAAGGGGAATTTTTCCAGCTTGAAAATTGCAGAACTGAAGCTGTAATTATTTGGAGCATTGACGTGAATTTTTCAAAAACTAAAGTAAAATCTCACCATCTTGCAGTTGTTCGGACTATTGAAGGTACTGTTAGCCACTCCAGCTTCATCTGCATAGCTGGATAAGCAGCAAATTGCCCTGTTGCAATCTGAGTAGCAATCTGGTAGTCCTGGCAATCTTTACCCCATTTAAGAGAACCCTAGTAGAGGGGAATATACATATTTTTGCATAAAACATAGTAAGATCATTAAGTATCTTTTACGTTTGAGCTGATCATTATTTTAAACTTACTGATACTTTTCGGTAATTTATCACTGAAGCATCAGCACAGAGTTTCCATCTGCTTGGTCCTGTGATGCTTGAAACAAACACCTGTATTCTTGATCTCCAGGGTTGTGTATCAGTGTACAGGACAAGCTGTAATCCTGTCGGCTGCTCATTTTTGTGGATGGCACGAAGGACCGCAGCCAGTATCGGTGGCTTGCTGTCTCCCAAGAATTTAGGCTTCAGTCAGTAGAGAGGAAATAGAGGCCAAAGACATAAACAAAGCATTAGTATTACTATACTAAAACCACAGTTAAAAACTATTTGCTAAGGAAAAGTTTCATTCAAAAAGCCTTTTTATGTGAAGTATGGGACAGCATCACAGATCATTACTCAGTCTATTCAGTTCATATGTAGTTTTGCCAGTCTTTTGAGGGAGAGCTGTCATGACGTATGTAAGTAAAACACTTTGGGAATTTTTTTCTAAAGTAATTTCAGTGTAACAAAAAGAAGTATGGTACCATATAAAGAACCAATGTTCCCCAGCTCATCATTGCTCTCTTACCAACCTGTAGTTTAGCTAATAATCTTTTTGATAAAATTAGTTTAACCACTTGTTTAAAACCGTGATAATTTGTTTTGTCAGAGGGATCTGTTCAGTGCAGTCCAAAGTGTGGTACCTGCAGGAGGAGCAGCGTGTGGCCCTGTTCCATGTTGACCCTTGTGCCCAGCAGCAGCACGTGCTCCAGCTGTGAATGTCCTACCCCAGCTGTGGGGACAGAGCCCTCACCTGGCCATGGGGGAGCTGCAGGTGGAATTAACTGTGGGGCAGCAGGTCCTCCCTGAGCTGCCAGGTTGGAGTGACAGAGACACACAAAAGGATTAGGTAAGACAGAGCTGGAGAGGGCTTAGAGGGAAATGGGAAAAGAACAAGGCAGTGGCTGAGAAAACAGTTCAGGGAAGTAGTATGTGGTAAAAAGAAGGACAAGAGAGGGGAATTTAAGCTGCTGGGGAGAAGCTGGGGAGAAGGTAGATCTGATTGCCTTTTTTCCATAAGCTACTTCCACTAACAGCTGGGAGCTGCTGGTGCAGAAGGGATGCCTCAGCAAAGAAAGGCTTGCTGTTTTATAGGCATGTAGGTCATTGTCTGAAATGTGTGAAATTTTTCTTTGTTGAAATCTGCTCCAGATTCCATCAGTTCTTACAGAAGGACTGGGTACCATTAACTATGTACCATGCAGGCATTCCCAAATAAACACCTGGATTGCTCTCAGAGTTGGAGCCTTGCTGCAAAGTCAAGGTCTTTTCAAAGGCCTTTTACTGTCCTGCTAACATGAACAGAAGGACTCTGCAATGGAGACCTAATAAATAAAAAAGTGGCAGAGTCACCTCCTGAACTTTTACAAAAAGATATACAAGAAAAATATACCTGAAACCAGTTTCTAATCAAGCAGGTCAGCACTTCTAAAGTGTTCTCATTGTTACAGTGAATTATTTACTGAGTAACACAAATTTCAATATATGCAGCAATACATTGCAGTTTCATTAAAAAAAATGTAGCCTTGAGTGCATATTAAAAAAACATTCAATGACTATCCAATGTGCTCACCTTTAAGAAACAAGAAGCGTTCAGTTTCTTTTTATATATCTAATGTGCTAAATCACCATATTTTTCCTGTTCTGTTATAGTAATAACTGGAAATGCAAGGTAGTTGTTTTGATTTCTTGCAGATTAAGGTACTCACCTGAGACATGGCTCTAGAGATGCCTTCATCACTAGCTGCTGAAGAAGAGGAAGAGCTGATGCTGCTGTTCAGGATTTCCCTTCCTGGGCCCTGCAAAAGCAGAGAATCACCTTGAAGCAGATTGCCTACCACTAGAAGTTGTTGCAGAATCAATTTATCATATTTTTATTCTCAGAGAACTAGGGTCTAATTGCAGCAAAGTTGTAGACCCTGCTCCCACTACATGCAATAAATGTACCTGTTCATCTGCTGGCTTAAACCAAAACTGGTAAACAGGGAGGGTTACCTGTGAAAATAGTATGTAAGAAGACCTAAGAGAAAACGAAGAACTAACTTTTGATAAATGCATTAAAAATTAAATATTGAGGATGGAAAAAAGCAAAACAAAATAAAATTGTTTAAACCTTTTACACTGAAGTGCTTCAAATAACCAGAGTTCCTCTTCCTTTGGTTCATGCTCTATGAGCACAATTTCCTGATTTACAAAAACAATCACTACAAGAAGTATAAAAAGTTCCAGCCAGAGTGAATTACCTGTTGCTTGGAATATTCACTGTCCCCACTACAGTGCCTGTCCCCAGAGTGGTCTTCTTGGCTGCTGCTGCAAACTTTACTGCTAGCGGAGCTGACATTACTGCTGCCACTTCTCCTGCCACTGCTGCTCCTGCTGCTGCTCTTGCTGCCACGCTTCTTCCCAGATTGCCTTACTTCATCTTTCTTGGGATCATTTCCAGGCTCCTTGCCATCAGCAGAGGAAGCAGCAGCAGAAGAGGATGAACTGGAAAGGTGGGGTGCACTGGGCTCTGCCCAGAGGCCTGTATCTGCAGTCTTGTAATCTCTGTTAATCCGTTTTGTGCGGCGACGTGTTTTATTTGCGGCCTCCAAAAACAGTTGAAAGCATTATGAATTTATAGCTTGTTTTGTAACATTTCTCTGGCTGTCAGAAAAGTTACTCACCGCAGGCTATCAAGGAAATAGAACTTCCTGTCCCCACACACTGCAGGAGCTGTACCAAAGCTCACCCACACCCATTCCTCCCAGCCCAAATCCTTGCTTTCCTTGGGCCATTTTTTCCACAATGGAAACCCTTGGCTTTTTTCATAGGAAATATTTCCTTCTCTGATGCTCAAAGTCTCTTACCGTGAACACATTTTCGATGCCTAGAATCTTCTTCAGTTTAGCTTTAATGTCCTCATATGGAGATGTCTCTTCCTCTTCCTTCGACACTGAGCTTGCTACATCAATTATTTTTGATGCTGCTTTGGATCCTGCTTGAATTTCCAGCTCTATTTTGTCAATATCAGCATCTGTATGAACTAAAGTCAAAACATTTACATTCCAGGGTTGCAGTGCTTGAGCATTGTTCACGGTGATTGACAGAAAATCTTGTTATGACTGTACCTGGCTTCAAAGTTATTTTGGCATCAAATTCTCCAACCAATTTGTGCAGATAGGTATTTCTTAAGAACGCAGAATTTTGTGACTTCAGGCTGAGGCAAGTAGAACATCCCAAACTTTCAAATTTTTTACAGAACATGCGTGTGTAAAATCTTCCTTCACTGTGGTGATGTGCCTCTTCTGAACCTTGCTGGTATCCTTTGGATATCACACTAGGAATACTGCTTTGCTGCATTAAACAAAAATATGGCAGATAAAGTTATTTTCCAACCAAAAAAATTTGTCCCAGTTCTTAAAATCTTTCCTTCAGTTCATGAAGAGAATAATGACGGTTCTGCTTAAGTACAGAAGGACTGCATAAAATTAGAGGTCCAAGCACTTGAAGCAGTAAGGTTTCCTGCAAAGTGCTCTGTGGAAGAGGACAGCTCTCCTGCCCACCCTTTTCCCAGCAGTGTTTCACAGACACATTTCCCAATGAGAACCTGCAGGGCTCTTTGGAGGGGCTGCCTCTCTGTACCTGTTTAAGGCTTCTAACCTTCCTGTTGCAAGTCAGCATAGCCTTCCCATGCCAGCCTCAGAAGCTGAAGAGTACACAAGAGAATGTGCTTCTGCAATCCACTGCAGGGATTATCTCAGGATTTGGGAAGAAAAATCTGTATCCTGCCCAAGGATATAGATATTTTTCACATTGCTCTGACTCAGAAAAAAAGGGATATTGTACAAAGGATATGAATTTCACACACCCTCCACATGACTGTAAAGAAAGAGGAACACGTGCTGTCAAAGTAGCCTTGTCTGCATGCAATGAGGAGAGTGAGTGGACTGTGAATGATCATGTCTTGAACCCATTGGGTCTTAGACTTGATTTAGGAAATGTCAGTCCCCTGCTGAATTTCACCATTCCTGTGCCCGTGATCTGGTTAGCCAGCTCCTATGTTAGGTGTGCCCAGTCCTTCTGAGGAGCTGCCTGTTCTCTGCCTGTCTGCAACACAGATGGTGAGAGGCCTCCTTACCTTCCAGCTACCAGGTCTTGAAGATCTTTCTGGTGGCTGAAATGGCTGGTCAGAGATTCCTGGCACTTCTCCTTTCGGGAGAAGCTGGGATTTTTTTTCGGAATCTGATTCCTGCATGTTCCTTGAAATAGCATAAACTTCACTCCTGTGGATAAATGGCACACAAGTAACACCTTCTGACTTTGCTTACCCATCTTTGCTGGTGCAAGAAAGACAGTACTAAGCTTTATGTGGCTGCCAAGGTATGGCAAACCTTAACGAGGAGTTGTATGCTTGTGATTTTATAACAGGGAGCTCACAATCAGTAAGACAGAGCAAACCAAATGCAGCAAGCTCTTCTGTACCTCACAGCTGCAAGCTCAGCTTCCTGATGGCAGGGAAGGGTTTCAATCTTCAAATTTTTCTCTTTCATATTTATCCTGGCATCAAATTTCATTGTGGTGTTGGCACTGAACTCTGCGTGAAATTCAAGACCACTCTGAAAGTACTGGGTATTAATCCCCATCATTGCAATCATATGAAAATATGCCCTGAAAGAGTGGAAATAAACCCAGGCATAATTACAGATTAATATGCACATATTTAACTTTGAAATGCAAAATTACATTTTCATGCTGTTCTGTTTATTGTAAGAGCCACTACTGATGGATGAAGAGATTTATCACGACAGGATAAGAAAAAACCTCAAGTGCCACTGGAAAAGGTGAAGGGATTTATCTGAATAACAAAGCTAACAGGAACCCTCTGACTGCATTGTCACTGATACGTTGCTTGAGAACAAGATAATGCCAGAATCTTGTAGCTTCAGATTGTGCTTATTTTTTTATTATTATCACTACTATTATTATCATTATTACTATTATCACTATTAGTACTATTTCTGTTGCAGATCCAGAAGAATTTCCCTTTTTCCCCTGAAATCCTTCTGGCTTGTGCCAGGGGGTGATGCAATTCTATGCTGAAATTGTAAAAAACTGCTCATATGTAAGCAAATATATTTTCACAGCTTAGTATCTTTAGTCACTGAACAGGTGAAAACATATTTTTAACAATGACAGAACAGCACAGTATCCTGTGGGATACAGTGCACACTGCTACATTTGCAGGGTTGTAAAGCATCAGGTGGTTGTGTTGCTTTCTTACAACTTAACTGTTCTGGACTAGCACAGCTGTCCCAAATCTGGGACAAATAGGACTCCTCTAAAATAACACGTGATCACATATGTACTTCAAATATAAATATAAATGCTCATGCGCGTATGTGAAGATATATGTAATTTTTACTTTGGCCTGATGTCGGCATGAATATCCATCTTGGTTTCCAACAACTGTGTAGGTCTAAAATTGTCAGATAATGGTGGTGACATCTGTATATCCACTGCAAAAGACAGACAGGAATTATATGAACAGAGAATCATAAAATCATAGAATATGCAGAGTTGGAAGGGACCTGTCAGGATCAAGTCCAACTCCTGGACCTGCACAGGACACCCCAGAAATCACACCATGTGCCTGAGAGCATTGTCCAAATGCTTCTTGAACTCAGGCAGGCTTGGGGCTGTGACCACTTCCCTGGGGAGCCTGTTCAGCGCCTGACAACCCTCTGGGTGAGAAACCTTTTCCTGATATCCAACCTAAACCTCCCCTGACTCAGCTTCATGTTGTTTCCTTGAGTCCTGTTGTGGGTCATGAGGGTGAAGAGATCAGTACCTGCCCCTCACCTTCCCCTTTTGAGGATGTTGGAGACCACAATGAGGTTTCCCCTCAGTCTCCTCTTTTCCAGGCTGCACAGACCAAGTGACCTCAGCTGCTCCTCATACAACTCCCCCTCTGGGCCCTTCACCATCCTCATTGCCCTCCTTTGGATGGCCTCTAATAGCTTAATGTCTTTTTTATATTTTGGTGCTGAAAACTGCTCACAGTACTCAAGGTGAGGGTGCACCAGAAACAACAAGTGCTGGAGATACAATGTTTTCAATAAGCATAGTAGTTAACAGATGGGCAGTGCTTTTACATTTTGAAATACTTTACATGATTATTTAAAGGTTGCTACTCCAAACCATAGTTATACAAATATGTCTCAGGTGAAATACGCTGATTACTTCTCAAACCTTTTGGAGGTAGCTGATCATTAATGTTTCCATATTACAAGGGTATTTTTCAAGATTATAGAGGGATTTAATTTCAGCAGAGGGATCGGACCCACAATTATTTTGGGGAAACTGCTCTGTTTGGTGTCCCAAGCTCACCGTCAGCCGCAGTGTGGGCCACTGCTGCCCCACACAGCCCGAGCTCCAGGGGCACACCCACCACCGTGGGGACAATGTGCCGCACCTCGCCCACCATTGCTGGCAGGGTCCATCGCCCTGAAATGCCTCTCTGCACCTCTTCCACAACTTTTTTTACCACTGGCTGCCAGTCTGATGATCCAGTTAGATGCTGAAAACAGAAAAAAACCCAACTTAGTTTAGGTAAGTAGGTAAGATGAAACATGGAAGGGAAATTATTTGGCATTGCAGATAAAAAAGACAACACACTTGTCAGTACCATCATGATCTGTTGAATGGCATCTTTGTCAATGTCAACAAAGGCTATCTCTTGGCCCAATACTTTGATGTAAGCAGACAGCAGAGGGTCTTCAGGAGGCAGTTCTTTCCATCCTATAAACTGGTGGTGTTAAGGAGAGAAGGGAAGAAAGGGAAGAAGCAGAAAATGTCACTTATAATAATGTGTCAGCAAACAGTTGATCCCATCCAAAGGAGGCAAAACATGGTTCCTTAGCCAGAAAACTAATAGACACCTTGCAAGTCCGAATCAATGTGAATCTTATGTTGCATAACTGATTTCAGAGCAAGTTTTCCCTTGTAAGGATGAGGTACGGGCTTGGTAATTTCTGCTGTTGTAAGAAGTAGGTGACACCCTAGGACTCATGAAGAAAAATCTCATTCAATAGTAATTTTTAAAGAGAAGAGCAACCACTCTTACAGTGTTACAGCAAACACTCTTAAAGTGTTTAACATACACTTTAAAACACTCTGGCTCCCAGCATCTTCATCATCTTTTGTACTATACATTAAGAGCTGACACATGTTGAATGAAAAGGTGGCATCTGTTGACAGCGAAAATACAGTGTAAGTACATCTTTCCATGACCAAACAGGACGACTAACTCCTTTCATACTGAAACATCAAAGGGATGGCTTGGTGGGTGGGTGATGCAACCCTGGCGCTGGCAGGAGTCATCTATTGCAAATAGATCAGAAGGGTGTGCAAAGACATACCGTTTTACCAAGCTCCTTCAGTGTCTTGTATGCATCATACTCAGCGAAGGGAATATTCTGCTTCCTGATAAGCTTGGCTAGGCTTTGTGACCGGAGAGCCACCTGTAGGAACAGAGTCAGGTGGCGCAGCCCAAGTATAGGAGAGCTCAGGAAAACCATTATACCTGGTATTACACTCACTGAGGCCATGCTAAAGATGTGCTTCACGAAGCCATTGCGTTATAGGGTCATGTCTACCTGGGAGATGACTGCAGGCTATGGCTGCAGATGCTGAGGACGTGCTGAGCAAGTCAGCTTTGAATTAGTCAGCGGGGATAATTTTAGGGCACAGTGGAGCTCAGCCCAGGTTGCAAAGCTTGCCCAAGAAGCTGAGTAAATGTCTGAATGCTGTTGCATGGAGCTTTGTGCTGCCCTGGCTGCACTGCTGGTTGAAATTTAATTTGAGCTGCTATTTCCCTGTACTTATGCAAAATACCCTAGATCCCGTGTGATTTTAGGTGGGCAGATAAATGTTCTGCTGCATAAGCTTTCCTCTACTCCTAGATTTTCATGTCTACACTGGATTTGTTCATTGATTAATGTATGTGTCAAGAAGCCCAAATAAAAAAAGATGCCTAAGTAAAATCATAATAATTATCTAAATTTTCTCTTCCACATCCACCCTCACAGCCAGCAATGGAGTTAAACACTACATCACAGTCTAAAGCTGGCTGTTTTAATGCAATACTCACCTCGATAATATCTGTTGCAGTATTTGCATAATATCCTCTTACTTTTGTGATTATATCAGATGGAAACATGGTGCTGGGACTGTTCATTAGATAGAACCTCCAAATGGCACCAGCCTGATATTCAGCTATCACAGGGATAAAAAGTAACAGAGATTTTTGTTAAAGTCTCCAAGGTGTCTGGCACAGCCACCTCAGGTACATGCTGTAGTAGATCACAAGGGGTTCTGTCAGAATTCAGTCCCACAGGTCCTCAAGTTTTCAACCTCAAGAGGAGAACTTTACTCTAGGGAAAAGTCGACACAACCCCAGGGACTGAGGAGGGATGCCTAAATCCATGTGCAGGCACCACTTTCCCCAGCAGATACCAGAGAGTCATGAAATGCTCTCAGGGAATTTTTCATGTTAGGATGGTCTTGTGCTTTTCATATGTCAAAAGTGCACTAAACTCACAGCCCATGATTGGATTTTGGATGAAAATCACAGCACACAATAGAGGCACTTGGCTATGTAAGCAGGAGTGCACAGGGCACCTGGTACTCACAGGAATAATCACCAACGTGAATGACCTTGCTGTAACGATAGCTCAGCCTGTCAAGTCTGGGGCTCAGGAGTTTAATGGCAATGTTGCAAGCAGAAGATCTGAGTAACAGAGTTCAAATCACATGAAGAGAGTTGACTGTGACCAAATACTTAGAAAACTGCAAGAAAAACATCATCATTTGCTGCTAAAAACATACTTCTTCCTCTACTTACAGTTTATAGAGCTGTGGGATCCTGCCCACTGCCAAAGCCTTCATGTGTGAATATGTGAAACTGGCTACTTGCAGGCTGGGCTCTGTCAGCAGAGAGCTGGCCATAGCTGCTACCGTTGGAAGAGCAGGCTTAGTTTCAAAGAGGACAACACAAGCCATCATTCGGACATTAGGAGCAAGCGTATTGTCCATGAAGACCTGGAGGGTGATCTCCCTTACCTAGAATAGGAAGATACAACCTGTGAGTAGCTCATAACTTCCCAGTGAGCAGTGTTTCCTAAACAGTGCATATGTGCTCTGCAATGAATGGAAAAGAGAACCCTAAAGAGAAACTTGAGCATGGGACCTGTCACGGAAAATGAAGATATGGCTGGATGCACAGTGAACAGGGCTGGGAGAACCAGCCATTAGGAATGGGCACAGTGTTACAGGGACTAAGCAAACTCTTTCCCAGAATATCAGCAAGGATGGGATGATGTCAGGAATTTGCACTGTGGGCAAGAGGAAGACCAGTAACTGAGTAACCTACCCAGAGTTGCCAATATTACTTGATGGTTTTATTATTCCTGAGTCACTAAGCAAACCCAATCTATACCCTTTAAGACATTTGTTTAAATAATAATTTCAGTTACTTTTGCAGGGTCTTTTCTGGCAATTTTCCTCAAGGCCAACACGGCATCAGCATGAATTCTGCTTGGCAATGAAACTGCAGCCGAGGAAAATGTTGGCAAAAACTTCAGGATGCGTTTGATACTGGCTGGCTCTCCTGCATTGCCGATGGCTTTCAGGGCCAAGGACATATCTTTGGCATCAGCTTTGCTGGTGGCTTCAGTAGCAAGGTCATGGAGTGGCTGAAAAGAGCAGACTGTATTAATCTTACCAGGTAATGATCTTGTAATAATGCATAAAAATATGGATTGCCATAGCAAGCAAAACAACTACTGCTGCAAACCCCAGAATAGAGCTGTATTGCTCCCAGGAAAAATTGCACCATCACTATCAGAATGCCAAACATGGACCATACAAACAAACTTGATTTTCTCCTTACACAGGGTTGTAATAGATTTTGAATTGTGCCTGAGTGTAGGAGGTAATCCCAGGTGGTTGCCTGCACCAGAGAGTCTGTTGCAAGTTCAAAGGCAGTGCTGAGCTGATGCCAGGTTCAGCCGTTTCCTGGGGCAGCTCTGCCAGCCCTGCCAAATTGCACTTGCGTATTTTTCACTTCCTAAAGCAATAGCGAGTTTACTTAAACAGTTTTGCTGCTCTGAGAAGAGAAATTACCCTTCTGGTGGCTTGGCTTTATTTCACCCTCTTTTGGAAGATTTAAACACATGTCAAACACTCTCAGGCCATCTCGGGGCTGTGGTCCTTCTGAGCAAGGAGCTGGAGCTGCATAGTCCAAGGACGATGTCCTAAATATTTCTGATGGTGATATACAATTATGTAACAGGGCCTCTTTGGAAGCCCTAACTTATGACATATCTAGAGCTTTGCTTATGTTCATTCTTTACTGCCTTTTGAGTACATCTTTTAAGCATATTCTACCTAATGTAAAAGTAGAATCATAGAATCATAATTATTTTGCTTTAATCCTCACTTTGTCATACCTAAACAGTTTTAGGCTGTTTACAGGATCCGTTTCACCCTGGACTTCTACAACTATGTTTGAAATTCTGAACTGCTAAGACCTGGTCTTTCAAAGGCACCAGGTTGGTGTTTCATTCTCTCTTTGAAATTTTGCAGGCAATCACAGCTAAGAGTGAGGCATGCAAACTGCGAGTTACCTAATTGCCAGCATTGTGAGAACTAAATTAGAGGCATCTTTAAAATTTCTTCACCTTTTATGAGCAAAAACCAAGAGTCACCTACCTGAAGAAGTTGATTTGGACATAGTAAAGTCTGAGCACAGTATTTATTTACCATGCTACCATATCCCAGGTAAACAATTATCCGATGCACCAGTACCTTCTGGATTTGGGGACAGGTCAGAAAAGTCTGCAGAAGAAAGATGTATAATTTTTACTGTTTCTAGTAATTAGAGCTGGTATTTAGCAAAAATTTCACTTGAGAAGTAAATAAAATTCATTAGTGCTTTTTCTAAATGTTTTCAGAAGCTAAATCAAATACTAGACACTTAGCTACAAGAAAATTA
The DNA here is from genome assembly GCF_003984885.1 of Neopelma chrysocephalum. Classification (NCBI taxonomy): domain Eukaryota; kingdom Metazoa; phylum Chordata; class Aves; order Passeriformes; family Pipridae; genus Neopelma; species Neopelma chrysocephalum. The sequence continues at coordinate 8,514,460 of NW_020897721.1, forward strand.
AATAGACTCGCCCCAGTTATGATGTTTGCACTTCAGATATTGGTTGCATGATATTATTTTCTTGACTTTGTTGTGGGGTTTTTTTGGCAAAAAAATCAACACCAGTTTTCTTAGAATCTCTGAGTTTAAGCATCAAATATAATTAAAAAACTCTTGGCAACAAGTGTTTGGAAACATTTTCTGAAACATTCTGCATTTTTGTTAATACCTTGCATTTTACAAACTTAGAATAAAATATGTTGCATCTTTCTCTTATAATCCTGTGAATTCGTCTTTAAAAAGGAGTGAGAGGGGAAACAAAAGGAAGAATGCTCTGTACTCACTGAGGCAACTTCCAGGGTTTTCTTGTTTGGTGTAACGAAATGGAAGGCGAGAGGGAGAGTCGCAGCTGCTTCCCAGATGTTCAGCTTCTCGTCATGAATTTTTTGCTTCAGGAATCTGAACGTGTCAGTAGCTCCAGCAGCACAGATGGCACTTAGGAACCAGGGCCTGCCAAGGAGAGGAGGATTCATTATCTCCATTGCCCAGTATGTCTCTGGTCAGAATCCCTGGCTGAAGGCAGTAGTTACCTGTAGGAAAGCTCGTTGACAAACTGCAGCCACAAAGACTCAATTTGATCAAGGGTCACTACACGAAAAAGCTGGACCATTTGTAAGAACTTGGCTGAAGCTTCTTTAGTGTCTCCTTTCTCACTATGCTGAACTAATTGCCTCAGTGTTTCTGTTAACTGTGGGAAAAACAGACTGTTGGAAAGATCCATGTCTAAAATAATGATATGATGACCTGTTAACCTTATAAATAATGAAAGTGTGTGAAAGTAAGCCTCTAATACCTGTAAATCTGGATTTTTAATCCTTATTAGAGGGATTGGCATCTGGAGTAGTTCTCCTGAGAAATGATAACGAAGACTCCCTTGGTTTTGCAGCTGAGTTTTTGGTGCACTGATAGGAGTCCCTTTAACGCCGACCAAAGACAGTTCTTGTCTTGAAAAGAAAGAGGGAAATGCATCAGTAGCCTGTAATGGCACTCTGTGTGTGAAGGACTTGTACAGCGTTGGAGCAGACTGAAGGGTGCTCAGGCAGGACTGTTGCATTGACCGCAAATGGATCATGCACTTCTCTGTTTATCCATTGCTCAGGATTATCTGGAAAAGTCATGTTACTACAGGAGCTTTTATGAGAGTCTGCCAAAGTCTCTGAGAGGTTGGACAGATGTTTCAGTGGCCTAAAAAGCAGGGCAGAGCACCTGGCTGGGCATCCCAAGGGTTGTATGGTGTTTTGACCCTTTGCAGCCACAGGGCAGATTTTTCTTGTTATCTCACGAATCAACAGTAAATATGTTTTAGCCATCTCCTCCTGCTATGATAACCCAAGGACATGCCCAGTGCCTACCTTGCCTCCATGACTGCTGCCGCGTTGGGTTCATTGAAGGGAGAGATCTGGTACACCTGCTCAGAGGTAGCAGACACCAACGATACCCCGTTGTCACCATACTTCATCTTGTAAGTGAACATCACCATGCCCTTAATGTTTCTGACTTTCTAGAAGTGCAAAGAGACCCACTCAGAAATAGGAATAGGAATGGGTTAGCACAGACAAGCCAAACTCCCCCTGAGCATTGGTGCAATGTGTGACTGTTGAGCAGTGGCTCAGGGATCCCTGCTGCTCGTACCGGGGAGCAGGTAGGGCAGGGCCGGATGTATGACATTCCCACGTTTTTCACCGCTTTCTCCTGGCAGGTCGTCAGGTCTTTGCTTTTGGAAATGGTGGCCCAGTGACTCTTGCTGTCATCCTGGATAATGTATCTGGTTTGGCAGATGCCTTCAATCCCAGCCTGCAAGTATTGATTAAACACAGTAAACTTCCCACTTGAAATAGCAATAAGAAGGTCTAAGAAAAGGGTCTGTGAGGTGTATGTATAGGCAACTTACTCTATAATGATAAAATGAAAATAAAAGTAAAATCAGAATGGAAAAAACAAACCTCCTGTAGTTCATACACATTTTGTGACTTTTTGATGGTTATCTGCATCATGTTCAGAATCCCTCTCACTAGGTTAGTGCACAGAATGGGACAGTCCTCGGGGGCAAAAATACTTCCAACCCTTCCTTCAGTGTATTCAAACTTAAAGGCTTGGCTGAGGCATGCAGCAATGGTTTCTGAGAGCCTCAAAGATGGAATGAAGGGGTCCATGGGCCAGAAGCCATTGTGTTCCTCCAGCTTTGGTTCTCGAATCTGTGAACAAAAATAGGGAAACAATCATAGTGTTAACCATCCATTTGAAATAGTGCTATAATAGGGAAACTGGGCACTTCCAATCCATGACCAGGCACAAGCCACTTGTCCAATGCCATAGGAAACAGTTTCAACCTCAGACTCCTGTGCTGGGCCTAAGAAGTTCCCTTGAAAATGCAAACTTCCGTGAAGGATTTCTGCAAGAAAAATAAGATTGTGTGAACAGGATTCCAAATTTCAGCAAGTCTGGTTAAGCTTGTTGGACAAGTGAAGCACCAGCTGCCAGCAACCCCTTTTCCACAGATAACAAGTGAGATCTCCCTCCAGTCTGCAAGGCAGCCAAGCCCTTATTGCCCAATTGCCCACCTAAACACACAAGGACTATTCTGACTGCTGGTCCAGGTCCAACACACCCCAGAGCACCAAAGCCGTGGCACAGCTGATGGGGGAGCAGAGGTGATTGCAGGAGCTTACACATGCTTTGCAAGTGGCTGACACCCCTTTGAGCTTATCAAGCTGTAAAGCTTGCACACAAGTCCTTGACTGCTACCTAGTGGGAAGTGTGTGCCTGCATGCACATACACATCTAGTCGTACACACATGCACACACACTTCCCACCCTTGTACATAAAAGTACATGTTCCTGCACAGAGGGAAAAGGTGTTGTCTAGCTGCTCTGTTCTATTTTAGGTATATATAATCAATGCTGCAAAGATGTCTTGCCTCATCACATTTTCTCAAATTAATTCCTACTCAAGATTTTGTCTGCAATTGCTAAAGTTGTAGCAACTTTAGTGAGGTTACACAGAGCCTGCAATTGCAGCACCGTGTAAAGTTTGACAATAGGTATTCCTTTACACTTTCTGTAGTATATGCCCAGGATTACAGACTGAGAAAACTCCTATGGTGAGTGTTAAGGGCACCTCTTACAGCTTTCTCCCCACGTGGAGTCTTCTCAATCCCTTTTCTGTGATCTTTTGTGCTGTGCCATGCCAGTATTTTAAGCTATTTGGTTTAATCTTTTTGATGAGTAACAGAGCTCCCAGATCTGATATCATAATGGCATTACCCTCAGAATTCTTCACATTTGAATTAAAGCCTATGTGAAAAATATTAAAAGGAAGATAAAGGAGACAGGTGGGTCTTTCTCATGTGATATCTGAATTCCAGTGCTGAGCTTTTCTCAGGCTATGGACCAGGTTGAAGAACATGGATATTTCATGCTTGAACACTTGTTTTGATATTCAAGCTTAGTGTTGTCTTATTAAAACTATCTTAAGGACATTTCTTTAAAGCAGCTGCCTGCCACATTTTTGCATGGAGGTGAATCTAAGGTACCTTTAATCAAGGGGGCTCAGATACTGATGGCAGCAGAGCTGGAGCAGCTCCGGCTCCCTCTTGCAGAGGAGCAGGCTGTGAGGAAGGTTGTGGCACTCGCTGTAGGTCCATGTCAGTAACCCAAAATATTTTGGATACAGCTGCAAAGCCCTCAGCGGTGCCCTCGGCTCTCTCCCATCACCTCTTGTGTATATAGGGTGCAGAGCTCAGTGCCCATGTCCACAGCTTTGCCCTAACTGGGGACTTGTCACTGCCTGAGCAAAACCACTTGGACTGACATTGGACTTACAGGGATATCTCAGCAGTGGGAAGGGCCTCGAGCTTATGTGTGAGCTCTACATCATCTTTTTGTCAATTATTTTGCCAACCAGGAGGTATGAACGAGCATCTGTAACTATATGATGAGGATGGGTGGGTGGGTTCCCATAGCCATGGGGATTTACCTGGAGAAGGTGGTTGTTCTGAGACACACGGCTGATCTCCAGCTTGCCTGTCAGCCTCACCCCCGCTCTCGCCAAGTCTCTGTCAGGCAGTCCATGCATGATGACACTCTCATAGCCATACAGGTAGGTCTTGCCCATATGAAAAACAGGTTCTATTAGGAAAAAAAAATAACAGAAACACCTCCTTGGCTATGACTGTTGTGATGTTACTTGAACCACCCCAGCAAAGAAAGGTGAGGCTGTCACTGCCAATAAACAGGTGCAAGCAGTGGGCAAGGTGAGGCTGTAGGGGAAGGCAGCATGGGAGTTGCTGGCTGGCAGTGGGAGCCACTTACCGAGGTCCTGCTTCTGGCCCCCTGTGAGGGAGGAAAGAGAAGTATGCTTGAAAAAAACCCCATCTCTGTAGATTTTTTTCATGTATTATTCATTTAGTCAGTGTGCTAATGGTTGGCAAACAACCAGTAACGGGCTCATGAGGTGCACCCCACACCCCCAGGACACCAAGGCTGTGCCAGCCCTGCTCACTACCTGCTGCTTGCTTGGCTTTTCTCCTGCTGCTGAGCTTAGGCACAGAAATCTAATAGTTTACAGCTGAAGCCATAAAAGGGCTTCAGCAAATGAAGCTCTAAATATCCCTGAAAAGCCCTGAGGAGATGCAGATCGCTCAGCATCACAGTTGCTCTCACAGCTCGGCAGTGCTGGTAAAGCTTCAACTTACCCACGAGGGTGAGCACCAGGGTCAGGATGAGTCCCTTCATGCTAAAAGTGACTGAAGCCCACAGGGGAAAATCCACAGCTTTTATAGAAGAATTATTAACAGGCACAGTGAATTTTGTTGAGTTATCAGCTTCTTATCAACCAAACAAACCCTTTGAGGGAAAGGGGGTAGGGGACAAGGCGACGGATATATTTGCTGAGCCAAAACCTTCACAAATGCTCTTGTTCTCACCTCAGCAGCTGAATGGCATGAAAGCTCTGCCTTTTGAAATGAGTGCTTAAAAGTATTAAAATATATTTAAAGTCAATTATTATTAATGTGTAACAAAAACTACTAATTTTCCTTATTCCCTGGAAGCACCTGGTGCTGTTGCAGTCTGTGCTGACTTTGCCCAGGTTATACTGACCTGACCATAAGACACACAGCTTATCTAACTGATAGTACCCCAGCAGGATTGTGCAAAATGCCCAGGCAGCCCTCCTGTGACACCGTGCCCCTGCCTGCCCTGCTGTGAGTGGGACAGGCTGTTGGCACAACGCTGCTCTCTGGGGACAGAGAATTCACCCAGTAACACAAACCTCCCAGCATTGTCACAAAGGCCGTGGCTAAGTGCTGCTGACATCCACGCTTCCCTCACCTGCCTTCTCTTCACCACATGGTGGAGTCCCCTTCTCTCATCAGCAGGCATTTTCCCCGTTGCTTTGGAGGCAGCCCCACAGGTCCCTCAGGCTGCTTTTGGCTCCAGGGTTTGGCCTGGTCCCCAGGGTCCCCAGTACTGCCCAGTCAGGTCATGGAGCTGTGCACAAGTACAGCTTCAAGTAGCTGGAGCCACCCACACTGCTCCATCAGGAACCTGCCCCAGGAAGGCTAAGGCAGCCCCAGGACTGAGGGGTTCACATTGGTGCCCTGTGGCTGCTGTTTGCCCACCAACCTTCTCCTCTGTGGGTAGGGAACCAAAGCTACTGCCCAACTCACTGTGGGAAGGGACTGGATTCAGTTTCCCATCAACAGACCAGTAACTCCTATCCAAGGCAGCTTAGTTTTTGTAATGTTGTATAGGTGATTTTTTTTTATAATTGACAGTTGGGATATAATTTATAATGCCTGACAAACAGTGGATTTTGCTCCTGGATCAAAGATTGCATCTCTAGGGAAAAAAAAAATAATTTTGAAGCATAGCAAATCCTCTGTGTTTTTACTGGCTCTGTATTCAGGTCCTACTTGTTTTAACCCCTTCCCTTGTAAAACCTGTAGCACATGATAGAAAGCCAAACCATTTCCTAGAGAGTTGTGTCATGTCTTTGGAGATTTGGTAAAGGTACTTGAAGGATTTGAGTATGCAACTACTGGCCACTGGTACTTGAGGCTCAAAAGCTAATATACTGTGACATAAGTCTATGCAGCTGCACAGATCTAGTTGTTTTTTTTTTTAAAAACCCAGCTTGTGGGCAAGGACAACTCCAGGTCAGTGCCAGTGAAAGCAGAGAGCTGCTGTGATGGCATATTAAATGCAGCAATGCTTGTTTTCTTAAAGTTATAACACTGTATCACTGAAACACTCCACTGCTATAGCAGTGACATCAAAAACTGAACCCTAACACTCCTCAAAATAAGTTCTTGCTGGGGGCTGTACAGGCTCTGCCCAACTGCAAGAACAGGGTTTCCCCCAAATCCTCACCACTGCAGCTTGGGGCTGCAGAATCTTACCCCCATCCCACCCCATCCCTTGCTTTGGGCAGCAGATGCTACATTCCTGGTCACTCTGGCCATGGTGCTGCCACAGGGCAGGATCATCTGTGCTTCTGCTTCAAGGGCAGGTTAACCCATGGGCAAGGGCTTTGCCTTTAGGGATTTCTTCATAAAACGGAACCCTATCATTTTCTAGGTCATTTTTTCAGTGCCTCAAAACAATTTCAACTCCCAGCCTGTGCCCCCATGCATTCACAGCCCTTTCATGCTAGGATTTCTCAGGAGGATATAACAGGAATTAAAAAGAGAGAGGCAAAAAACCCAAAAACTCAGAAAATTGTGAGGGTGACAAACAATTTGGCTGTGCCCAGGACCTGCCCTGGACAGCATGTCCCTAGAGCTGTGCTCAGCTCCCTCCACAGTGGCAGTGGGGGAGAGGGGCAGAGGCTGGTTATGGGCTCCCCACAGCCCCTCTTGAGGTGGATACCCACAGCCCAGATCCCCCTGCAGGCTGCCACTGTGGTTGGGCAATGCTCACCCATGGGTCTCCTGCTGGGCTCATCACACCTGAATGCAGAGGCTGGAAGATGACAATCCCCCCAAAACTGTGCTCCAGCCTTGGCATGTTGGAAAGAGAGGAGTCCTGTGGCTGCCCCCACTGGAGCTGGGAGCTCATGCCACAGCCCCCCACGGAGCCCAGCTCTGGGGACCACATGAACACCTGAATTTTGCTGGATTCAGCCCCAGGTTACCTGAAAAGTCTGTGCTTCCTGTCACTGCTCCATGTGACTTCCAGGCAAGCAGCAAAACCACCAGCTCATCACTTTACTGCTGCTGCTGGGTAGGGCCCAAAACCTGCCTGCTGCCTGCTCCCCATCACTTTGCAGAACAGGTTACCATGGCAGCATTTAAACTGCAGAACTGTATATTTAGACCTTTCAAACATGCTTCTTTTGGTACTAAGGACTTTACCTTTCTGAACTATAAAACTCATATCCAAACAATAAAACTTATATATGCGCATCCATTGAATGCATCAAAGCTGCCGGAGAAAGCAAAAAACCCACAATTTTTACAGAATGTTCTCAAGTGTTTTCAAAAACACATTCACCCAGTGTGCATACTCAGCCTGCAAGCACAGCCTTAGAAACATCTTCCAGATCTGCTGGAATCCTTTGGGCTCCAGTGCTCAGGGCAGACGAGCATGTCCCCACACAGACCTGTGGCAGGTGGGCAGGAGGCAGAGCCCACCTGTTGATGGTGGCTTCAGCGAGGACTCATGCTGGGCACAGTGGCTGGGGCATGTCACCCAAAGTGCAGAGGTCTGGCTCTGCTTCAGACCCTTTGGCAGGTGGTGTGCTTGGGTAACACCACCCTGTTGTGGTCAAAGACCCCTGATTCACCCTAGCCTCTCCACCAGAAACATAACTTGATTGCGGGTCCCACAGACCAGCCTTGCCCAGTGGCATGACATTCAGGCTATTCCCTGACCCTGCTGCTCCCTGTAGCAGCACTGGCCCACCATGTAGCTATTGCAAAGCATCGCGGCTGCACGGCTGCTGCAGGGAGTGCCTCACACAGAGGTGATCAGTTCCTGCTCCAAATGCACAGGATCCCAGCACCAGGGAAAAAAGCACTGGGGGAACAAGCAGAAGCCTGGTACCACAGCTACACAACCCAGATTCTCAGTGGGGCCTGACACACACATGTGCCTGATACACAGAAGATGGTCACAAACTCAAGTCTACGAAATGTGGGGTGCGAAGAACCTATGCAGACCTCCTCTTTCCATGACCAGTGAAATAAGGAAGCCTTCATAATTTTTTCCATGCATGGATTTATTATGAAATCAGATATTTATGGGCAATCATAATAGTTTCTACAATAATAAAGTTTAATACTTTAAATTACTTGAGAAGATTCCACACATCCTCAAACAATTTAGTGTCTCTATTATTCCTTTAGCTGAGGCTTTTTACACCATATAATAAAAACATAAAAGTGTTATTGGTTTTTCCCATGCTGCAATGTACAGCTTCACACACTGCAGTCTTCGTCCTCACAAGAACATGCTATGTGTGCATCAACAGTGTCCTGCATGTCCTCTGACTTCTGGTCAAACTTCGTCTGTTTGTCTGTCAGGCTGGTAGCTGAATCTGATAGGGAACAAGAAATGAAAAGCAAACAGTACACAGCAGAAGTAGTTCTGCAAGGTACCATGCACATTTACCATGTACTAATCATTAATTACAGCAGGTTTGGCTGCTCCTCACTGACTTACATATTTGTATTTGTTGAAGTCACACAGAGATGTTCCAGGAAACCCACTTCATCAATAAGAGAGTTCTACCTTGAAAGCTACTACTTCTATGTAGAATTTTCTAATGATACATTTAGGAAAGGGTATTAGGGTCTTTAAGAAAAAACAAACTTGGAAAACAGACATAACTCTATGATCTATATAATCTATATCTACCTTATCTAATCTCTTATGAACTATGATATACAATAAAAAGTATGTCCTCCTGTATCACTGCACCTGTGTACAAGAATCCTGTCCACATCTGCCCTTTTAGTGCCTAAATCAGCTCAGTGAAATAGGATCACATCCAAAGGCAGTGATATATAAAAAATACAAGGCAAGAATCCCTGTTTCAGGGTGCTGCACATCGTCATATGTGGCTCAGTCCTCATAGGTTGCAGTATACAGTTTTTCAGCTGAATCACAATGTTGACTGTGCTGTTATCCTGCCCTTATCTTCTGAGCTTTAAGCACCATGAAGGGGAGTTTAGTTTAGATTTTAAGTTGTAATTTAGATTTTAAATTTACAATAGAAAATAATCTCTCTTGCTGAAGGAATGTTTACATATTAATAAAAAAATCAATAAGGCAGTATAAGTCCATCCCTACCTGTGGCTATGTTAGATTATTCATATTTTTCAAGTAGAATAACTGACTCAAGTCACAGTCTATTTATACTTTTGTTCAGCTCCTATTCAGTAGGATTTCTGTTGGCTTACCAGCAGGGAGACAGTGGAAGCCAACAGTGACTGGAGTAGTCTTGGTGGCAGAGCATCCTTTCATACAGCGCAGCACTGGCTCTGTGGAATAGCACTTGGACTCTACACCGGCGAGCTGAACTGTCTTCTCAAGCTTCACAAATGAGCGTCGCAGTTTGCAGACTGGAACACAGTCACGGGTGATAGTTTATGTGCTTACACTCAGAAGCTCCAGATCTCCCCAGAAGGACCGATCTGCCAACACTGACAATTTGCAAACAACTTCCCTCTGTGAAAACTGTGCTTTGGTCATAAATGAAGCAGCTTTACTGACTGACAAACCTTTCAAATTGGCTAATTAGATATGGAATCATGGAAAGTTAATTTCAAATGCAACCGATCTGTTTCTAGATCAGGATGTAGAAACATAGTCTGATGTACTTTTCTAATAAACATTTTTCAAAGTCAACTGGTTTATTGAATAGCCATCAAACCATGTTTTAAAATGTTGAATATTCAGCAGCAGAACTAAAGGGGAGATTTCTGAACAAATAAAATTAATCACTTAAGAATTACATTATTACCACTGTGATTCAGACACAAAATTGCTGGAGAGAGAATGCAAAAGTCATTGCTACTAACCAGTAATATTGACCTCATTTTGGATTCCCAGGATAAACAGTTACAAGTGAGAAGCTAAACAGACCAGAACTTATTCGTAACTATAATTTTTATGCTCTAAAATTCCAGCACTTTCTGCTGTATATTAAATGGAAACACAGTATGCGGTCATTACCAACCACAGGACTATTATTGGGTACATGCATGTGGACTCCATATCCATGTAAAGCAAGTTTGATGCCCAGTTTTCATGACAAAGACATAGAAGAATAACAGTTAATGCACAGCTAAATATGTACAAGCCATTTCCAGGAACTGAGGAAGTCCTTTCCACCAGGACAAGTCTCTACAAATGCTATGTTCCTGTTCTCCTTGAGCACTATGGTGTTGCACCATAACCTCAGCCAAGAGCATCAGCACACCATAAGATCCTAATCTACTGAAACACTTAAAAGACAGCTTTGTTGTTTCAAAAGTCCCTGGAACTGCTCATGTACTTGAATGCTTTACTTGACAGGTTGCACTGGTTCAAAAATCAGGTGGCCAGCCATGGTAACAACTACTAATCCCCATTCTATTTTTTGACGGATCAGTTGCTGAAAACTGATGTCTGGAAAATGTTGTTGTGCTTAAATCAAAGCATTGTGTGTGAATTTACCCTTTTGCTTTTTTTTTTTTCTGATCATCTTCCAAAACACTTCAAAACTGAAACAAAGATTTTGTTTCCACTTGGTTATTTAGTTTCAACTAACTTGCATATTTTGACTTGTTTAGCCTGTGATTTCCTATTTCTTTCTCAACTGGCAGGTATAATGTATAACTTTATAATGATTTTTTTAGTATGCTTTTTATTTCCAGAATGTATACAGATTTAAAATTTTCTGAACAGATTCTGCATTTTCTAAACAACTGCAGTAATATTATATTAAATTTATTAGAACTTGCATACCTCCTCTACAAGGCTTTTCTTCCAAAATCCAAGAATGCCCAAAGCTCATTGCATTTTTAGCTACGTATCCGTTGGGCATCCGAAATTCCTCTTCACATTCAGCATCATATTTTCCACATATTCCGCACATCTTCCCTGCCATCCATAAAGCAACTTGAATCTTTGTGGAAAAAAAAGTCAAAAGCACTTCAAGTTAAAAAAAGCAATACCTACAGAGCAGATTTTTGCTATATAGGTCCCTTCCAGTATAAGTTAATGAACAAACATTTTGTCTGGTGGATGTTTTGATAGTATAGGAGATAGACACAGTAGGGTTTACCAATCTCTTACATTCCTGTTTCATATTATTTTTAGTGCAGACTTTAAAGCATTCATTTATCTAAAAAGAATGGGTGCACTTCTGCTGTTTTGAAGAATTATACAGTTGTAAGAACAGTGGAGAAGAGATGAAAACTCATTTTTCTTGCAAAGGCACTGACGACTCAGCACATGTACACTCACAGACCTGCTTCCCAATGCACCCTGAAGGTATTTTTGTTTGTGAAGGATTCTCATTTCTCACGCTGAGGAATAAAGAGCAGGACTGTGCAATCCTGTAGCATCATCTTCCTCTTGGGGTTTTTTGGGCCCTGCACAGAGTTGCCTTTGCCACTGTACACTCATGCACTCATGAGATTTAAGAGAATCCTATGGAAATTTCTCAACACCCAAGCTTATGAAGAGGAAGAGCGATACCCTGAATGTGTATCCATCGAAGTACAATTTATCAATGCCATAGGCTGGGGCAAGAAGTACAAGCCCTTGATTTTCACTGTGGATCCACAGAGAAGCACCTAGAAGAAAACAAAATAAAACAAAGCAAAACAAAACTAAAACCAGACCAAACTGAGCCTCTTTAAGAAAGAAAAAAAGCAACTGTCATGTTTCTAAAAGGTTTTTTTCTTCAAAATTCCTCAGTTGTTCTATTCAAGAAACAAGACACACAACAAAGCACCCTAGAAATATTTACATATAGAAAATAGGTGTTTGTAAAGGGTTGGAAGACAATTTTAATGATCAAAGATTTATTCATTTTTCTTTGGGTTATTAACATATTCATATTTATATCTAGAAATTATTTCAGAGCTGTCTGTAGCATCTGTGTGGTTGTGCAGATAAACAAGACCCTGAGTACACTATATTGGAGTATGGAAATACAAAGAACACCGAGACTGTCACTGGAGCCATTTCTAGCACAATCATCACTTCCGAAGTATATAACAAATAGGACAGAGCTCAGCACTGGCACACGTTAACCCAATTTCAGCAAGATTTAGCCTGATCCATATACTACAGCTCTACAGGCAGGGAATACCCACACTGAATATAGCTCCTGACTGCACAGCACAGGATGCAACAGGGTCTTCCTGTACCTTTCACAGAAAAACTATTCCTGCTCTGAGAGAATCAAGCAGGCGGTTTTACTAGTTCTTCATATCTATTCATAGCAAATTTCAGAATGCAAGCCAAATTTATACCTACAAATCAAATTGGGAAAAAACACTGGTATACAAGTCACATGTGGTGAATTTTAGGAAAGCTCTACTTCAAAAATTTTTAAACAAGCAAGATTTACACCATAACCAAAACACTTCTCAAATTTGGAACTTCAGTAGGAGCTGCAGTGATGTACAAAAAGTAGGGATCTTCATGTTAGTTATATCTTGCTTACTTTGGCCACATCAAGAGCTTCACACCCTAATCAATCTTCCTAAAAGTTCCTATGCAAGTGAGTAAAATACGTTCTTAAATATTAACCTTAAAACCAAGGACACTTAGTAAATACAAACTGATAAAAAACTGATAAAATCTGTTTCATAGACTCTCTTTCTTTCTTTCTCCTAAAACATATGGGAAAATTAAACAAGATATGCTGCATCACTTACCAGCAGATGTGTATGAAACATTTGTCATGGGGCTTTCAACTCCATCTACCAGCAGCTTCACCCATCCGTTTGCAGGACGCATATCAATGTCACTGTTAAGAAGAAGAGTGTTCATACCCTGTTTGTGCCCCATTCACACACATGCAGTGACACTGGCATTTTCCTGCTCACTAAATATCACTGGTCACAGCATAAGCTTATTTCAACCACTTAAATTACATCGGGGTATTCTTGTCACCTATGATGAAGGATAACAGCATCAGCATCGCATTCAACGTGCATGGAAAGTAAATAAGGCGAACGCTGAAATCCCGGGGGCTGCTAAACTGTTGCAGTGAAGCTCAGATCAAAGCTCCTCTCGTGTTAAATGTGGACGATGGTCACACATGCTCCCAGCATCTGGCAGGAGTTACTTACTGAATGCCAAGCTTGATGTTGATTGCTTTTAGATTCACAGCTTCTTCAGCATTCCTCATCATCACTAGGAACTTAAGGTCAGAGCTGCAATCCTGAGCCAAGATGTGGTAGCAGTTTGCTGGCATCGTGTAGTTAAACTGAACTTCATTAAAGGTTGTGATCTTGTTGTAGGAAACTGAGCACTGAGCTGGTTAAAAAAAACGCCAGTGAGTATTTGCTTTTCCACAAGAGAAAGCCATCAAGTCATGTTTTATTTTTAGTGCCATGTTATTTTACCTCTATATTTTTTCCACTATGTGATATTTTTGTATGGTTTACAGGGGCTTTTGGCTACTAAGCACCCATAAATTCTTAAAAAGGCATGGAAAATATACTCCTCTATCTAACAAAAAATAATTGCCAGAAACTTTAAATGTTATCAATTCAAAGAATTGGTATCTTGATTCCTGAAATGCTGATGATTTCCGTACTATATGCACAATATTTTCTCCCAGTTGAACCATCCTCACTTTATTACAGAACATTTCCTAATTAACTGGAGATAAATAATGCCAGCAAAAATTCAGAAGATGCTCAAGTAAATTGTGACACTGAGGTTGTCATGCTTCTGAGCCCAACCTTTCAAATTCTGGAGCACTGCAGAGGGAGCTTCAGCAAAGACATTCCAGATGGGAGGCTGCAGCTCTGAGGCTGGTATCCTCGGACCTACAGGAAGTGACAGGGGAAGCCTGATGGCTTTTTCATAGAGGGTAATCTGAAAAAGAATTCAAAAGCACATTCAAAATACACTGTGCCAACAAACAGCTAAGATTTTTCTCCTATTTGGAATTTGATTTCTATTTCTTCTACTTTGGTTGCAAAGACTTTATGTGAACCCCACTCATCTGTCTCATTGCCCACAAGGTTTTTGCTTTTACATAGTTTTCTCTCATGGTGTGAGAGAAATCATTCAGGTATTATTTGGGAGAAAATGAATTACTCCCTTTCAAAGGTGATGAGGTGAACACTTATGGGCTACTACAGATGGAAACTCATGTAATTATGAGTACCCATGTCTCTCTCTGTGAACAGAAGCACCATATGAATATCCTTCTATGTAATATCAAAAGGCTTAAGATAAATAAAAGTTGTTTTCATCATTTGCACCCAAAGTGATGCTTACTTAATTTTTCTTTCTCAGAATTGACCCACTGTAATTGAAGTGCAACAGTCACACTTTTCTACTAGGAATAAATAGGAGAGTGATAAAAATATTTCATAATTACATCAGGAAGCTTGATAACAACATCACATGTCCTTGGAGAAGTTAGAGCCACGATCACCCTGGCTTGTCGAGAAGGATTCTTGTCTGTTTTTTCAGAGAACCCCAGCATAAGTGCAGTCCCAGGGATGAACTTGTAAAACCTTCAAAAGTTCAAATCAGAAAGACTTGGTGAAATGGAGAAGCAAAAAGCTGCACACATCCCAACCAGGTTGTCTCACACCTCTGTGTAAGTAGCATAATGGTCTTCAGGATCACTTGTTGGGCTCACGCCCACTCTCTGCTTTACTGTTCAGTGAATGGAAGGATCTGTTCCTCAGTTTTCAGTAATTACATCCAGTATAAAGAATTACTGTACATTAAAATAGGATGTAATGTCACTCAGCTTTTATGTCCAAAGGCAGTACTTGGACAGATCTGAGAATAAAATATTAGCCAGTATTTTAGCTACTAGAACCTCACGTGTGGATGCTGATTTTTCCCAGTTGACCAATATTGTGAATGAGTGTCACTAAGGACTAAAGCCTCACCATTCTGCTATGGATCTCACACTGGAAGGAACTTTAGGCCACTCAAGCTTCACTTGTACAGCAGGGTGGGCAGCAAACCGCCCAGTCACCAGCTCAGTCGAAATCTTGTAGTCCTGGCAATTCTGTCCCCATTTCAAGTAAGCCTGTAATGGAGAGATAAATGATCCATTTTTTAATGCACGGACCATGGTTTTCCTGTGATGCATACAGCTGTATATAACTATTTTTGAGTCTTACCACTGCCTTGTGAGCATTGAGGACTGAAGCATCAGCACAGAGCTTCCACTTGCTTGAATCTGTGAGGTTTGACACAAATACCTGCATCCGGGGCCTGATGGAGTCAATAACAGCATATATCACGAGCTGGAGGCCTCCTATCTTCTTATCGTTATGGATGCCATGAAGAAAAACAGCTAATACTGGTGTTTTAACATCTCCCAAAAACTTAGGCTAAGAAGAAGGGGGAGAAAGTATGCAAAGAACATAACTATAAAAGAGTTACCATGTGGAACATTTTAGATGCAAGATTGAGATGGATAAATGAAAAATAAATAACTGAACCACAAATATATACCATCATATGTACCACACATACATACATGCCTACAAAATCTCATGCATATGTCTTTAATGTGCATGTGCCTCTGCATGCACAGATGGACTTTACCACTGTGTTTATATGATCCAAAATTTGTGCCATTTCCTCAGCTACAGCTGATACCATGGAAATACTCATGGGATTAAAATACAGTAACGACTATGTGATTTGGGCTTCATTGTTAATAACCAGCCTGTGAATAAAAGTGGTTCAATTTGAACAGCATCAGCTGTCAGTTTCATGCATCACTCATTGTCACAGTAATAACATCCCCCAGCTGTGCTCCTCCTGTTTATCTGTCTGGGCGGTCTGTTGGCTTTCACCTCACACTTCAGCTGTGGATTTTGTAGGGTGGGCAGGTTTTGTGTTTGCACAGCAAGCCAGCACAGAATATAATCCAGGATATTGTCTTCAACATGAAGAACCTCCTCCCTTGGAGCAGGGCCTTAAATGCGCTATGACCTTTGATACCTTCACTCCATTATTAGCAAGCCTGTCCACATCTGACTGGGTGGTGGTGAGGAGTGCAGACGTCCCCTCTGGAGCACGGCTTTTGTTGAGACTGAGCCTCAGCTGCTACCACCAATGTCCTTACACTGGCATTGCAGCACCTCAACCTCCCTCCTGGTTGCAGAGCTCGCAAGATGAGTCTCTGCAGGCATCTGTCGGGTGGGATTCCCATGAGGGAAGGGTTGCAATGCAAGTAAGAAGGATCCTCACTGCAGAGGAACGTATGTGTGGGAATTATAGGGCGTGTCTTACGCTTGACTGATACCTGAGACTTGAGAGGTTGGCATTTCTCCCTTCCCATTAACTTAGATATAGAATTACTGCAAGTGCGTGGCCACATGCCATTCTTCCAAGCTATCAAAAACTCCTAAAAATGATGCAACTAACCTGGGAAGCAGCTCTAGATGAGGCACGACTGGATCTGGTAGAAGAGTACGAGCTGCTAAGTCGGTCAGCTGGGAGTACTGTTTTTGGGAACTGTAAGAAAAAAACACAACATGCTTAACTCAAAAGCATGCTTGAAGAAATGCACTAGGCAGTGCTAAACTGTCATGGCACTTGGTGTTGGTAAATTTGTGTTCCAACTCTGAGCAGCTCGATGACTTGCAGTAGGCTTTGTCCTGCTTAGTACGTGTGATCTAGCTCTGCAAAATCTTGTTTGCCCAAATATATCTGACGCCTCAGAAGAAACAAATAAGGAGTGTGTTTAGATGAGAATTCCCTGTATGAAAAAATAATGGACCAAACCAAGTCAAAGGAAACCAGCCTCTCAATTTAATATGAAAGACCAGAACTCCTGCAAGAGTCTTATCAACTGGAGGACACACTGAATGGACCTGACAACTGGATGGAAAGGATCATCTGAATGGACACACACAGTTGAAATTTTACTTTTTGAGGAGCACTAATATCAAGTACACTGCTCCTGGCAGGCTCATGCTGCAGTAAGAATCTGCTAAACCAAAATAATAAGGCATCCTCCTGTGTTTGTCCACATCATCATCCTGGTGTATATCAGCAGTGATTCCAACCCAAGAAACCAAATGATCAAAGCCAGTCAAATGATCCAATCTTTTGATGGTAGGATCTTTGTTTCTCCAAAGTGGGCAGCTCCAGTCTCTCATATTGCTTTGGTAGAGGCTTTTCATCTCCTTTGCAGAGCCACAAATGGCATCGTGCACAACACAATGAGGCACATAGCTCTCTGTCTTTACACATATCAGAAGAACCACCATGGCTCTAATGTTATCAGTACTGTAATTTTCCTCAACAAAGATAATAAGTTGCCTTTAAAGTTCTCCATTTGACTCACGACAGTTTCCATAATTCTTTTACTGAGGAAAGAAAAACTCACCTCTTGTCTATGTGCTGATCTAAAGCGGTACTGGTAAATCTCATGAACTGCCTTTGAATACGATAAAAACAAGATTAAAAATCTCAAATGAAAAGAAATGCTGCAATTATATTGAAATTTGAGCACTGGAAATTAAATAATACTAGTAATCATTCATACATAGGTCTGTATGTTTAGCCACAAGCACATAATTCAAGATGAATATATGGACAATAAACTGCTAAAAAAAAATAGTTCCCTGCCTATAACAAAAGTTTCAACAAACTTGTGGAAACTTTTGACATGCTTTGAAGTAGTCATCTGAGCCAATGATTGCAGATGTGTTTGCAGAATAAATTTTGGAATTTTATATTGCTAAAATTTACTGTGTCAATTCATAATTTCCTGATTTGTCACGCAAAACCAACCACCATCAGGAATGTGATTCAGAAACATTAGCAGTGTCAATTTACTGACAAAGTTACCCATATTTTGGAATATGTGCTGCTGCTGCTGCTGCCACCATCCTGATGTCCTGAATGATGCCCGTGGCTATAGCGGCTCAATGACTCGCTGCTGCTACTGCTGCCATTCAGATGCCTTGAGTGATGCCCATGGCTATGATGACTGCTGCTACTGCTCCTACTGTTACTGCTGCTGCTACTGCTCCTGCTGCTACTGCTGCTGCTGCTACTGCTGCTGCTGCTCTTGCTGCTACTGCTGCTGCTGCTCTTGCTGCTACTGCTGCTGCTGCTCTTGCTGCTACTGCTGCTGCTACTGCTCCTACTGCTGCTCTTGCTGCTACTGCTACTCTTGCTGCTACTGCTACTCTTGCTGCTACTGCTACTCTTGCTGCTACTGCTACTCTTGCTGCTCCTACTGCTACTGCTGCTCTTGCTAATTCTGCCACTACTGCTACTCTTGCTGCTTGTATCTTTGTTTCTCGCTTGCTTTTCTCGATCATTCTCATCTTCATCCACAGCCTTTTTATGATCAGGAGAAATAGCAGATGATGAGGAAGAGGAGGCAGCTGAGGAGGCAGAAGATGAGCTGAAGGGATGTTTTGCATCGGGCTCTGTCCCAAGCTCTCTTAGCACAATGTTTTCTTTCTTTGAAGGTCGCTTCTTCTGGTGTCGTGTTTTATTTGCAACCTGCAAAAACAGTTCACAGAGAAGTGTAAGAGAGAGGATACAGCTGGTTCTGTGTTTACAAAGTAAAACTTCTGAGGGTGTCAGACAAGCTTCTCACATCAGCCTTTCAAGGAACAACCCATCTTCCTGCCTCACTCACTGAAGAATCTGCAGAACTCCCTTAGATCCACTCTGCCAAGCTGAAATCTAGCTCAGCACAGAAGACTTAGCTGGATGCACTCCAAGGGATCAATCCCTCCAGATGTAGCACTGACTGACAGGCCTAGCACTGGCACCTTTCAAACTAGCCTCACCCTTTCTTTCCCATGCCATCTTTCCACACTGAACTTCAAATTCTTGGCTTCATTTAGGGGAAAATGTTCCCCACTCTAATTTTCAAAGTCACTTGCCTTGAACACATTTTCAATGCCTAGAATCTTCTTCAGTTTAGCTTGAATGTCCTTATATAGAGATGGTTCATCCTCTTCCTTAGACTCTGAGTTTACCTCTTGAATAATTTTGGAAGCTGCTCTGGATCCTGCTTGAATCTCCAGCTGAATTTTGTCAATATCAGCATCTGTTTCAACTACACACCAATTGCCCATATTAGAAGGTTATACTGCTTCAAACAGCACTGAAAAACCTAAGATGACAAGGCTCATGCTCAGCATTTTACCTGGGATCAAGACTATTTTAGCTTCGTGTTCTCCAATTAATCTGTGCAAATATGTATTTTTTAGGAAACTGGCATCTCGTGACCTTCTAGAAAAGCAGAGCTGACAACCAAGGTGATGCATTTTGACACAAATGTCTCGTTTATGGGTTTTTCTTCCTGTGACATGGCGAAGATCCTCTTGAGAGCTATCGGCATGTTTCCTTGCCATGCTGTCAGCTTCTTGCTGCATTAGAGATGAGTGTGTGAATACCACTGAGAGTATGTCATAGGTGAGAATAAAACTACAGACATGCATTACAGAAAGGGTAAATATTACTATATAAGCAAAAAGCAATAGGTTACCTTTGTGAAACCTTCACTGGAAGTTCTCTCTGATGGTTTGAAAGCTTCTTCCACAATATTTAATGAAGTATCCCCTGGGAGAATTGAAGTTCTCTTTTCAACACCTAGTTCTCCTATATTTCTTGATACAGCAAAAGCCTTATGTCTGTTGAGATATATGCAAAAAATGGTGAATTATTTTGACCCCTTGTCTTTGGGTTAAATTAAATATGTCCCTGTCAGTATTATGAGACAGCACAGAGATCTGTCATTTGAACATAGGGATTATATATAAATTAATAAATATAAATATTATTGAAAACAAGTAAGAGTTCATGACAAATGTAATTTCCTTATATCATGTGAAGCTTTCAAAATCTGGATAAATTTACATTTTAATTTTTTGGAAAATTAAAAAAAATCATTCAAACATAAAAATTAAAATCCTTAAAGGACAATAAAATAATGGAAAAATAGTAAGAACACAAAATAATAAACAAATTAAAGTAAAAATTAAGCTGCTAAATAATTTAGGTATCTTTTGATTTTTAGCTCCCCTATTTTTCTTCCTTGCACTTCATACCAAAGGTTCTGCTACACATTGAAGAGTCACTCTGCCTGTCTAGAAACCTCTGTAGGAGGTCAGTGAATGATGAACTTCGTCAGGTTTCAGCAATACGAAGTATTCCGAAGTAAAGCTACCATACCTTCCAACCACTATCTCAGTTTCCTCATGGCATGGATTTGCTTCAATCTTAATATTTTTCAGTTTCACGTCTATCTTGGTGTCAAACTTCATTGGCACTCTTGTCAGGACCTTGCCTTGAATTTCCACAGCATGTTGGAAGTATTCTGTGTTGACACCCATTGTTGCAACTGTCTGTACATATAAGCTGAAACAGAGTGAAGCAGTCAGACTTACATGTGTGACTCTGCCTTCCCCTAAAGCCTCCTTCATATGTAAAGTCTTAGAAACCTCCTGTACCTTGGGTTTATGTCAGATCGAATCTGCACAGTGGATTCAAGCAACTGTGAAGGTCTAAAGTCTCCGGTTAAAGGGGGAGTTATCTTTCCATCAACTGCAAATGCAAGAGCACGTTTAAACATGGTAAAAGTGAAAGAACGGATCTGAACGTAAGCAAATGACAGTTTTCAGTACGAGGTAATATTTTTGCTAGTACAACAAATAAGACTAGAAAACAAGACAGATTTTGGAGTACATGAGATCTTTTTATGAGTCTGAAAAATACTGAAAGTATACAGAAAGATCATTATGTAGACAAAGGTTCTGATGCAACGTATTGAAAATGGAAATAAAAATATACTAAGAAAATGAAGAACTGACCCAAATTGAAAGTCTGATAATTACTATAACACTAAAATTTCGGAAATGTGGGGAGTCAGAAGACAGAGTGGATGAAGAACAACCAGGCTAAACAACTCTTGCTCTCTAATCTTTCCTCACATCAAGTGTGAACATCTTTCTTGTCCTGTGGACACAAAACTGGACATTGTACTCCAGATGCAGTCTCAAATGTGCAAATCATAGTCATGCTAGCTTTACTCTTGCTTCTGCAGCCAGTGATGCAGTTGGCCTTCATCACCACAAGAGCACACTGCTGGTTTACTGTACTAGCTTGTGCTGGCCTTCCTGGCCCTTTTCTGCAAAGCTGCTTTCTGTCTGGGTGATGCCCAGCCTATACACTTTCAAGAATTACTCCATCCCAGGTGTGAAGGATTTTGCATTGCCTTTGTCAAATTTCATCACACTTCTGTCAGACCATCCACTCCAGTCTGTCAGGGTCCCCTCCCGGGGGGGCAGCCTGACCCCGCAGTGCCTGACCTGCTCCTACCACACACACAGCTGATCTCCCACTACCCAACTCACTGCTGACTGCTGCCCGGGCCAGACCAGCCGTGTATAACCCGTACTCCAGTGGCAGACCAGTGCAGGTAGACACAATGTATCGCAGCTCTCCCAGCCACACTGGTTGTGTCCATTGTCCTGCAATGCCACTGTGGATTTGGCTAATGAGTCTCTTCAGCACTGTGTTCCTGTCAGCAGGTTCTAGCACAGTCTGCAATAAAACAGACATCCAAGGTTAGGATATGAAAGTACAATGGTGTCAAATATTGCAAAGAGAAGTAAGGGTCCCTGGTACCTTCACAGCCTGTTGTAGGACTTCCTTATTGATGTTGATGTAGGCCAGCTCTTGGCCTAAGAGTTTCAAGTAGGCTGACATCAAGGGGGTTTCTGTTGGCAGCTCCTTCCATCCCAACAGCTGAGGAACAGATAAAGAAACAAGCAAAGTTTCTTAATGCAACACTTTACAAGTGGTAATTCAGCAAGGTGACCAGACCCATCACTGGCCAAGCTGCCATTTCCCACTGAAAAATTTTTGATCATAAATAGCATGGTGGCACTAATTCAGACTTTCTCCTGCCATTGAGATGCCCATGAATAGGCTCCAGTCTAGTGTTTGGTATTCCAATGCAATAACATTTACACAGGGGCTCTAGACCATTAATACCACTAAACCTAGTTTGAAAAAACAGCAAAAAAAAAATCTTTTCTCTTCAAGACAAAGGTATATCCCTGTAAACTAGGTTAGATAGATGAAGGGAGGGAGTAGGAAGCCTGCCAGGCATGTGACAAACCATGCTGCAATGCCTGCCACTTCCTTCACCTCTCGTGCTCCTTCTGCAGCCATCTGTGAGGTGGGGAGGAGGCAGAGCCTGAGCAAGAACTGGCAGAAGCTATTGCAGCCATGGCAGATGTCCCCTGCCTACCCATTGCATATCTCCCCTTCACAGAAATACTTGAGCTGACATTTAGGAGAGTAATTTAGCTTCTGAGACAGCCTCACTAGTACATGAAGCCTCATTAATACCCCCTTATATAACCCACACGTTGCATTAGTGAAAATACCTACAGCTTTTCCAATCTCCTTTATCTTTTTGTATGTGGGGTATTCAGCAAATGGGATATTTCGTTTCATGATGACATCTGTGAGGCCTTCCACGCGGACACCAGCCTACAAAAACAGCATGAGAAGGAGCAGTCTGAAACATACTTACAGAGGTGACACTTTGTCATCAGTTTTAATTTTAATTTGTTTTATCATTGATTTAGGTAAATATTTACCTCCGCCAAATCAGCCACTGACCCTGCAGAATATGCCATCAGCTTGGAAATTATTGCTGATGGGAACATTGTTCCTGGGCTGTTCATAATAAAGACATCTCCAGCAGCACCAACTTTATAGTTATCTACGGTAGAAGTAAACAAGAGACATGTCTTCTTTCTAACCATTCTGCTTGCCATTCAAGATCATATTTCTGCAGATTTTTCCACTGATATATCATACACTATGTAATGATATGTAAGATATATCGTTACATAAATCTTGTTAAGTCAGAAATTATTATAGGGCTACACATGCACTTTTAAACATGTGACCCTCATATTTAATTTAATTTCTCATTGAAATGGAGAATGCCTTATTTCTCCAAAGGATTTAATATCTCTTAAGAATGGATTTCTGAAGTGAAAGTTTCCTGGTCCCTGAAACACTTTTACTCACCGAAGTAAGCACCAACACGTATCACCTTGCTATACCGATAGCTCAGCCTGTCCAATCTGGGGGCCAGCATCTTAAGGGCGATATTGCAAGCTGAAGATCTAAACAAAATGAGAAAGGTAATAATATCTGGAAACAAGTTGCACCCTATCAGTATATAAACTGTCTTCAGTTATCAGCACATGTAGTGCTCACCAAAAAGAATGTAACAGAACTCATTTGCAGGAGATCACCTGCTTTGCTCCTGTCTCTACTCACATGTTGTACGTGTACGGCAACCTGCTTTTTGCCAAAGCCTTCATGTGGGCATACACAAAACTTGCCACTTGCAAATTGCTCTCCTTCATCACCACATTGGCTATCGTTGTTATCAAAGGAAGGGCAGGTCTTGTCTCAAAGATAACAGCACAAGCCATCATGCGCACCTCAGGGGGAAGCGACTGATCTGCAAGGATCTGGATGAGATATCCCTGCACCTGCAGAGAGAAAACAGTGTCTGCAATTACCAAATAATTGAGACAATTTTGCAAACTCAATCCACACCTAAGCCACAAGAAATATGGGACAGGGGGTCATTACCCCTCCAGAAAGGTTTCCTGATCTTTTTTTACTGCATGGTTCCACATCATTTTATTCAGACAACTGAAGGGGCCATGGTGGAACAGCATCATGGAGAAGAGCTGGCACTGAATCTGAAACAAATGTCCATCTATCAATGTATTGAGCCAACTCACCACAATCAAAAAGGCATCAGCATTGCTTTGTGCATTACTGCCCTTCAAAGATTAGTGAATAACTTTGAAAGAAACAACTGTAGATAATAAGACAGATTCATTCTTTGGAGTAATTCCACTGAATAAGTGAGCATGCTTCACTGTTTTAGACCAGTTTTAAGAGGGGAGCTTCATCAGTTTGCCAAAGACAGTCTGAGTGAATTGTTTCTCATAGAGGTCTTAAACCTAAACCATCTGAAAGGCAGGAGTCTTGCCTACACTTACTGTGAAAGCAACTTCAGTAGGGGGTCAGTAGTGACTCATCCAGCCTTAAGGAAAGGGTCTAAAAGAGGCAGAGCAATGTTGACATTTTGCCTAGGAGTTTAACAGAAAGTCTCTCTCTCTCTCCTCCTTACTACAGAGGCAGTTTAAATTATATGGCTGACTTTTAGGTGGTTAAATGTCCACTAAATATAACTAGCACAGGACTTAATTGGTTATGACAGATGATGAAAGCAACACTGCTAATATCCTTCTGGAAGCTTCCTACTGACTAATAATCATTACAGCTTAGCAGAAAATATCAGCTGAATATAAAATTGTAAAATATTGTTCTTAAAAATAATCTTTTTTTTTAAACATGCTGAATCCACATATATGATACCATTAAATTCATTACCCTTACAGTATATATTCTCTAATTCACTAAGTAAAGAAAAGCTACTAGATCCTACTTACAGTTTTGGAGTCTTTCCAAGCTATTTTTCTCAAGGCCATTATGGCATCAATCTGAATGTGGGTGGGGATATCAGGAGCACTGGATGAAAATATGGGAAGGAACTTCAGGATGCGCTTGATGCTGGCTGGATCTCCCATGTTGCCAATGCACTTCAGAGCTAATTTCATTTTGTCTTCACGGCCCCTGGTGATCGCTTCATCTGCCAGGTCGTGGATGGGCTATAGACAAAGCATAGTTCAATCTTCTCTTCCTAATGTACAGATTGTCCACAGTATTCCCCTTACCCACTGAAAACCCTATCACAATAAAGCAACTAGTTTTAATAAAATCACTCAGTGGTGGCTTCTCTCAGGATTTTACCCTTCCAATGTGAAAATTTTGTTTTCAATGCTGAAGCAGTATCTACATTAATAAAACAATTAATTGCCTTGGTTCTGAAGGAGACTTATGAAATGTGTATGTGTATGTCCAATTGCCATATTTATACTGTATCTTAAAAGAATTAAGCTAATAAAATAAGCATTACTAAGCTATTAAAAAAAAAAACCTGACAAAAAGCCACCCACCTGGAGAGCTTCTTTAGGACAAGCCGAGGTCTGAGAACAGTACCTATTGACCACAGAACTGTATCCCAAGCTGGCAACTTGTTGAAGTATGGGACTTTTCTGGATTCGAGAACTGGTCACTAAATCCTATGAGGAAAAAAAAAAATTGTTATTTAATACAGTGCTTCACAAAGCTTTCAGAGCAGGAAAATCATCAGATCAATTTCAGAATAATTATTGTTGCATCCAAATAAATTAAAGTAGCTTGTAGACATTTGTTTGGAAGCTTCACTTTGGAGCTCAATTCCCCGCTAGTTTCAATATATATGTATATATAAGCTTACATTGTCCCTCAACTGAACATAACACTCAAAACACAAAGATTATGGATAAACATCACTGTATAAATGGAATATCCTTAGAAAAACTCAATTATATTAATGATGCATTCTCATATCCTCTTTTCCTCATCAAGAAGAAGAATATTGACTAGAGACAGCAAAAATCCTGTTCAGAATAAATGATTCATTATAGTGTCAACATATTTGATGCTTGCACAAATACTTTCACTTGCAGCACTTTCCAATTCATAGGGATAGTTCACAATTAAAAGAGCTGTCCAAGTGACATAACACACCAATGACCATTTGTTTCAGAAGTAAGAGACTGAAGTGGACAAAGTTTTGTCTGTAGAAGGCATGCCATGTGATCCCAGCAAACTAAAATGGGGATTATTCTCAAAAGCACTTATAAGAGAAAGGCTTTATGTTAACGTAAGGAAATGAAGACAGAGGACTGAACTCTCCTCTCACAAATGTAATGCCAAAAGAAACTCACAGGTCAACATTTGCACAAAATTAGTATATATGAGAGGAGAATCCAGTCTCTAATGTGCTTAATAATCAAAGGATGTCATTGATTATCATTCCTTTTGTTGTCAGACAGGAAGGATTAACGTAGATATACTCACTGCTGCTATTGGAACAGTGTGTTCATCAGCTTTAGTTAAATGGAGAGCAAAGGAAACACTTAGAAGAACCTGAAGGTGGTTAAGGTCATCATTGCGGATTCTGCTCTTAATGAATTTGAGTGCTTCTGTGGTGCCTGTCGCAGAAACTGCACTCAGCAGCCATCGCCTGCAAGTAGAGGCAAAAAAAATCCTTGATTTTCACTCTCAATTCTCCAAAGCCAGAAAATTTTCTTACAAGTTGATACAATGAAATACCTATAGCGGGGTTTATCTGAACATTGTCTCCAGGTGGACTCCAGCGTGTCAGCACTTGCTATCCGGCAGAGCTGGACAAGCTCCAGGAATCGGTATGGAAGATCATCATGGAAATCTTGTTGGTTATTCAGGACTATGTGTTGCAGTATTTCAACTATCTGTTACAAAACACAAGAGAGAGGGCTTACATAATTACATCCTTTAGAATTTATGATCATTATTATTTTGGGGTTTTTTATTATTAGGAAATCAGTTTGAAGGCCTAAAAATACTCTACCCGTTGCTCAGGGTTTTTCATCTTGATTAGCTGCAATGGCATCTGTGGCAATTCTGCTGGGAACTGGTAACGCAGGCCTCCGTAGCTCTGCATGGAAAGGTCTGGGGAGCTGCCCCGTTCACTTCTCACTTCAAGCAAGGTGAGTTGTTGTCTGTCGAGAGACAAGTGTCATGGGAGAAAGGCATTAGCTTTCTTGATCCATCTGCCTTGGCTATTTGTTGCTTCAGTGATACTGTGATGGTATCAGTTTTACTCCTTAATAATTTTTCTTATCACAGTAAAACCTTTTGCTAATGAATAAAGCCTTCCATCTGAAACAAAATGGTATTAGAGTTATCTACAATGAAATTGTTTCCAAGGAGAAGCGAAATTTCCATCTTCTGAGTGAGAGCCACCGACACAGTGTAATGCATGATCTTATTTCTATGTGCACCATCTTCCTCCTGACACTATCAATTACCCCTTTTTCAAGACAAGTGGAACAGTAAAGTTGCATTCTTATGGTACAAGCAAGAAAAACAGTTTTTCTCCTTTTCTCCCATGTAGTTGTAGTGCCAGTTTGACCAGAATACAAGTAAAGAATGGTTTGCTGAACTTTAAGGACTGTGGAAACCCCAAGAGTGAGTACTCAGACCTTTATCCAACTCCTGTGGAGCTCAATTCTCATTTCACTTCAATTGGGAGAGAAAGGGAGTGATAGAACCTATAATTATTCTCACTCTGTGAAATAAGCCCATGTTCCACCTACCTTGCTTCCATGACAGCAACACCAGTAGGTTCACTGAGTGGTGAGAACTGATACACCTGCTGAGACACCACCTCTGTGATCAGGGTACCACTGTCTGACTGCTTCAGTTTGTAGGAGAAAGCTGCAGTCCCTTTTACGAGCCTTTCTTTCTGTGGGAGGACAGAGAACAAAGAGTGAATGGGTACAGAATGGCCGTGCTTGTAACTAGGAAGGTCTTTTCACATCTCACATACCATCATGTCAACAGGACAAGGATAGATGTAAGCCATTCCAACACTCTTCACCACTTTTTCCTGGCAGTTATTTTGGTCTACGGTTTTGGTAACAGAGACCCGGCTGTTCTTCCTGTCTTCCTGGATGATGTATCTTGTATGACAAACACCTCCAATTCCAGCCTGGCATATGAACACAGATAGTGAGAATTCCCAATTATATCAGGATTTCACTGTGTGAGAAGTTTTACCGAATGAAGATTCTAAATGCACAATATGAGGGTTAGTACCTACTGAACAGTCTTAATTATGTTTTGAAAGCTGTTGCCATTACACACAATTATTCCTATTGAACTAAAATATCATCATGTGAACAATACTCAGTCAGGGGATGGAGTTTAAAATTAAAAAGTAATCAATTAATTAATATCAACAGTTAACAAATAAAATGGGTCAAGTAGTTGTATCAGGGAAGCCATATAACAAATAAATTCACAGCTAATAATTCTCTTTTCTCCAAAGGACTGCATGTTAAGACTTAAAGAGAGATGTCTTAGAAAAAATTCAGCACAGTTAATTTGTTCAACGCATATGCACACATTTTCCTCTATACAAATGAAAATCATCTTTTTCTTACTATGAACATTCAAAAGTAGCTGCAAATAAACAGAAACTCAAAGGAAGAATAATGAAAGAGAACACAACCTTTCATTAAAGTAGTTTTAGAATGGAAAAAAACAAACCTCTTGCAATTCATACACATTCTGTGACTTTTTAATGGTTATCTGTATCATGTTCAGTATTCCTCTCACTATGTTAATGCAAGTATTGGGACAGTCTTCTGGGCCATAAATGTTTCCAACCCGTCCACTATTGTATTCAAACTTGAAGGGCCGGGTAAAGCACAAGGAAACCATCTGGGTGATTTTGGAAGATCGAGTGAATGGGTCTCTGGGCCAGATGCCATTGTATTCCTCAAATTGTGGAGGGCGGATCTGGGAGGAAATTCAGAAAAGACACTTAGGAGAATAAAATTACTTTGATACTAAATATGCAAATGTATTGGAGGAAATTAGCATAACCACTAGTTAGATTCTTTTTCCTTCCAAATGTAGGCTTAGATAGTCATACAGAAGTTTATTGTTTTGTCTCTTGCTTACACTATTGTAAAACCACTGCAAAACCTGGGGGCTGAGCAGTGCTATTTTATCTTACAGAAGCAGTTAACATATTGCTATTATCTTTCACAGACATTGAAACATTTTACTTGCGTTAACTTCATAGGGAAAAAGGATGATTAAAAATGTAATATAAAAAAATTGAAATAAAAATCTCCCTTTTTTCAGCCTTAAAATAAATATTCTGCTTTAGGTAAAATTTAGCATTTAAAAAGTTTACATCTAGTCCCCATACAGTTTTTCTTTTACCAAACGAGTCACTATATTTGATTCATATTTGTGAATTGCTTAAATCAACCCAAATATTTTAATTATGAACAATATATTTATACACACTGAGATAGAAGGTAAATAAGAAGCAATTTCAGTAACTTTGGCAAAGTTACTGCCAGTTCAGGTGCCTCAGAGCACAGCCTAGTGCACACACATAAAAATTTCAGGATGAAGACTGTAGTGTGCAATACAATACCTAGCCCATAATTTTGAGAGATCTACAGCTCAACTACAACCAGTGAGAGCTCTGTCACTGAATTCAATGCCTGAAAAAGAAGCTCTGATTTTTGACTGAATTAAACAGACAAAAGTATTCTTCCGAAACATACCTATTTTGAATTAATCAGGTCCTATCACTGCTGATGTCAGCAAGGCATGATTTCACATGTCCAGATCTTTTACTGCACTATTCAGACACTAAACATTGTTACATACTCCTTTTTGATTGCTTTCAATTTTTACTCTTATAACACTTTTTATCTTTAGCTCTTATCACGTTTTAAGTCTATGTTTATCAGTTGCCTTCATGACAATGATTTTATACACCCAAGTCCTGGCTTCCCACAGGAGCTGGAAATGTGTGCTGAGACTAGAATCAAATCTTAAACTCTGAGCAGGCTTAAATGTCTTGAGTTAGAAATAGCCATTTTCTAACAGAATCCCTGCCAGCTGTATTTCTGATGCAAAGTCTCGAGGAACACCTGCTACAAGCAACTTCCACAACAAACACCACTGTCTCCTCACTTCTGAAATTGTAGCTTGCAGATCATTCTCTGACATCTACAGTGGGAAGTCTCCAGTTGTATTTCCTGCAGCTTTCCTACACCCCAGATTAGCCAGGTACAATTACAACTGTGATTTTAGTTTACTGTTGCATGGCACATTTGAAAGAAGATGCAGTACCTTGAGGATGTAAGTGTTTTCTGATAGCCCACTGATCTCTACTTTGCTGCTCAGGCGTACACCAGCTTTGGCTAAATTCTTTTCTTGAAGCCCATTCAACACCCAGCCTTCATAACTGTACAAGTAGCTCTTCCTACTACTGAATCCAGGGTCTGTGGGAAATAATAGCCATTTTCACAATACTTGCAAGAATGTTCTAATAAATAGAAATAACAACAAAGTCACGGAGAAAAGGTTATAGAAGGAAATTTACTTACCAAAATCAAACTTCTGGCTACCTGTAAAAAGAGATGGAAAAGCAGATAAGTAATGTTCAATCTAGATCTAATCTCTGCCAAAGAACTGAAGGAAACTTTGGGAAAGAAAGTTGAAGAAGAGATATGTAGCCTTACCTACAAGGGTGAGTGCTAGTAAAAATATGATTCCCCTCATAGTGAAGGCGAATGAGGCTCTGCCAGACATGGTGAGACTTTTATGGAAGAGAGCTCAGGAACACGTGGCTGCATTCTGCTGAATTCTCCAGTTTTTTATCAGTTTATGTAAACACTTTCTCTTCAGATGGAATAATGGAAGTCAAGTCATACCTTGGCATCTCGATTATCTCTTAAGCCCTTTGCAGAACTGTTTAAAAGCTTCTACTTATCCTAATAAGTTTTACTAGGTCATTTACAATGAATTTACAATAAACACATTACTTAATTCCTAGGTTGAGTCACAGCCGTCCACTTGCATTTGGTCTGCCACAGATTAGCTTGATTTTGCCCAGGTTATGCTGACCTGGCATGTGACCCAAACTGATATCTAGATGATAGCGGCCCAATTAACAGAGTCAGTATCACAGAACACGTGTTCTTCCTCTTCCCTCAGCATTGGTTTACAGACACCCCCTTGGGCAGGAGAAGAGGACAGATAGTCCCTTGCCATTATATTCCTCTGTGCACCAAAGCACATCTAACATTCTACTGAAAACCCCTACATATGGAATGCATATATTAATTTAAATAAATGAAAGGACCAGTATGTCCTTTCAGCTCTGGTCACACTGACCAGGAATATTTTTGAAATGAACAAAGATTTCATAAGCCATCAGTAAATATTTTATCTTTCAAGGTAAATGACAGCCAAATCTGAACAGTTAAAAGCCACAGAGACTCTTCCCAGCAAAGCAAGGGGAATGGGAGAGCAGGTCAGTTAGAACTTTGCATTTCCTAAGGAGTTAAACACAAAATGCAGCCGAAGTATCTGAATTGATGTAGGCTGGCAGCCAGCTTCATCATCAATTTACAGTGACAGCCCAGGAGCACATTCACAGGAGTGTTCTGTTCTCGAAACATCAGGGCCACAGAGGCAAGCAGAGGTGCACAAAACACACTTGGCCTTTTTGAGTATGGTAATAGATTGCTAATCACAGAAAGGGAAGAACAAGTCTGGTCAATCCCCCAAATAAGTAACACAATCTCCCAAAGTGAGCTGGGTGGCATCTGGATCAACAAAAAAGGCAAGAAAAATGCACAGACTTCTGAGTTGGAGGATGTTTCTGGGTGAATAAATTCAGGCAACACAATAAACTGTGGGCTTTAAGTCATACAAAACCCATGAATCCAATTCAAACTCAATATCTACGACATACTGGGTAATGAGACACTTTACTCCTGCTCCCACCTTACCGGTGGTTTTAAGGTTAACCACAGGAGCAAGCTTTGTAGCAAACATCACTTAAACAACCAGAAATGAACGTTTATTTTCTATTTTAGCAGTTTCTACAGTCTCCCATTAGGCAACTGCTGTTCCCAGGTTGTCAGTTCCACAAGTCTTGACTTTTTCAAACAGATTCCATGTGGGATGTAAATCCACCTTGGGTTGTGCGACCTCTATTTCAGGAGCTGCCACCCAGCTCACTGCAGAAGACTACATTTGAGGGGTGAAGGGCAGACACTAGCAAGAAATGTCTCCTTTTTCACGACTATCAATCCATAATGTTCAAGGGAACAAGCATGTTTTATGCCACAGGTGACAAGCTTTTCATTACAAAAGGGGCAAGCGCTTTCATACAGTGGTAATTAATTTTTTATTGTTAAACATTTCTTTAAAAACAAAGTTACCTGTTAGGCATTCCACTTGACTCCAAACTTGAATAAGGGAACATGAACATTGTGTCAGTATGAAAAATACAACAAAATATATACCATGGAATTTTATTTTTTTATTACAGTGCAACTTTGCAGGGCATAGTGAACATTAGAGATCAGATGTATTGTCTGAAAGCAATAAAAAAATCGCCTGTTAATTTCAACACTTTTCAGATCAGTTTTTCTATCCAACTACATCAACCTTTAGTACCTTATCATCTACTTCTCTTGCAAATCAGATGGGGGCAGTGGAAGGGAAAAATCTAAAAACAAGATGTCTTGCAAAAGCCTTCACACACAAAAGCTTTGTGATAACTGCAAATTAAAAAAAAAAAACAACTGCACAAGTAATAACTAAGCTGCTAATTCCATATATACAGCAAAGCCATTACCCTGCATATACTTCAATTTTCCTTTCAAGAATAATGTTTGCATTGATATTATCTAAATACATTAGTTACCTCGACCTGGTTGAAGTGTACACAGAACAAGCCCTGAAAAAAAAACTAGGATATGATTTTTTTTGATACACATAGGAATATTTTTGTCCTGCTACAAGTCTGCAGAATCTGGTGGAGGAAGTTCTCCAAATTAGGAAGAGGGTTGTTTCGTAGGGAGAAAAAGTTCTCTTAAGAAAAATTTTCATGTATTAGTTTCCTTGCTATACAGTCTATATTGCAAAAGCTATGTTGTATCATCCTTAACCATTAGGGAGGAGAGGTAAAAAAAATTATCAGTTCTAATATAATCCTGGAAAGTAAGTTCTCATACCTAATCAGACTAATATTTATGGTAAAAGCACTCCCACCACAGATTGAAAAAGCAGCAACGTTATATGTAAAGATTCTTGTGAAATGAAACACCACAGTTTAAGGTAACAACTCATCTTTTCAATATCATGCATAGGTAGCTAACAATAGCTGTATGGTAATCAGTCACTGGTAGCCTTTATTTCTTGTTCCTTAGGTAGGGCATTTGTTCTATTACCTCAAATATACAACCATGTGAGGTGACACACCTGTACTACATTCCTGCAAGAAGCCTCCCTTTCTGTTCTTCAACAGTCTGAGTAAGATCCTGCAGTTGTTTCCAACACCATGAAGTACTACAGTGTCACCATCTGTGGTGGTCACATCACTAATAGCAGCAGCTTCAGATTTAAAAGCTTCCCAATCACTGTATATAGAGTGATCCAAAAACTGGTTTACTTCTTTACAGGGACAGGACTGAATCTATACCCCCAACTTCCAGGCCTGAGGCCAGCTCAGGACTCAACTGCATACACCCTTCTAGCACAGTTGCTTTTCCCATGGAAGCATTTAAATACATTTCCACAAGATGGGTTACAGAATGCTAAAGCAAAGAATTACTACAAAATGTTTATTATTTGCTAATCACTCTATAGACACAAACAAAAGATTAAATAGGTAACTTTTGCTCTTCAAGGCATTATTATCCTAAAAGTTACTTCTATGAAGAAAACTAGTCTGAAGAAAGAGGGCCCAAGTAAAGCAAATGCATGTAAGTGTCCCAGTAAGGCACCCCCAAGCTCACCTTAAAGCAGCAGCAGCCCCTAGTGGCATCTGGATCCTGCCTCAGCCATGGACTTCCGGGCCTGCAGTCACCTCCTGCCTTGAAAATACCTCTACGTGCATAATACTGTTCTCCCACTTAGTATATTACATTTTTCACTTTGCTTATTTAAATATATTTTTCAATATGTTTTTATTCTTCCATAACTAAAATTCAGGCAAGAACTGCCCAACACGTTATGGGAAACCCAACAGTAACCGTACCCTGCTAAACACCTGCAGCAAATGACATGACTGGGATCACCCATTTACTGGGGAAGAACTGGAGAAACAGAGAAATATGATGTTTTGCCCTTCTAACCCCACTACCCATGCAGCGGAACGCCAACCAAGAATATAATTATATCTACTTCTGCTTCCTGAAGGGTGCCATGTGAAAACCACACAAGTATCCTCTGCAGTTTACATTGGCTACTACTTCATCTCAAGCAGTAACTCAATGTACTGAACTAGGCAGGAGAAACTGCTGCTTTCTGTCTTAGCTTCTTGAAGAACTCCAGTTTCTTCTCTTCTCTATGTTATTCCACCGCTATTTTTCTATGTAGTCCAATCACTACATTACACCCAATTCTGAAGAAAATGGGCAGAGCAGCTATGTATTTTCAGTGAAGGAATCTAAGCTTGAGCTAATTGCCTGCCTATGACCCTGAGAAACACAGAATTTTCTTAGACATCTTCCAAAAGGCCAATTACACCAGGATTAGAGCTATACACGTGATCACAGACACACAAAAACCCAACAAGAGGCAAGATGGATTTGTACTGGGCAAGGAAAATTACAGGCATTCAGTCACGTGAAGGAGACTCAAACATCTTACCTCTACTTGGTTATTTTTATTACATTATAAACAAGAGACTTCCCAAAGGCTACACAAAAAAAAAATATTCCGGAGTCAATTAAAAGGAAAAATTAACATAATACAAAACCAGCACCAGATTGGTAGACGTTGTATACAACCCTACAACCATGATAGCTTATAGCTTTAGTGCACACGAAACATAGAACCAGGGCTTTTTAGAATAGAATTACACATTTATTGTTCACATTCAAAAGACTTTGGTTCTTGACTGAACCATTGAAAGTCCTAATGCATCTGTAAACTGAGTATCACTATAAAACAATTCAAAATGCAATGTAAAATAATATTTATGTACGCACGTGTTTAATTTCATGGTTTCTCAGCATAACCACTTGGTCTATTTACAAATATATAAAGATTTTGCGCTTTATGTCATTGAAATATCAAAGAGGTATTTTCAAATCACACAATAAATATAGAACCTGTTTTGTTAAAAATCTACAGTATACTGTACATTCAAGTCGAGGCAAAAGAGGATCTAGTGCCAGTTACACTTAAAACATAAATGAATGCTTCCAGTAATTAAACAATTTCTAAAAGTGCTATCTCTGCCTGTGATGAAAGGTAACATTAGGATCCAGTATTTCATTACAGTCAAAGTTTCAGACCATTGCTTCATTCATAGAATCAGAGCTTCTGTTACTAGAAAAATATCAATGCTTTTATATATTTTTAAATTATTTTCTTTCAAGAGTTGCAAGAAAAAGAGGCAAAAAATGGTCTAAAAAATAAAAGCCAGGTGTACGCACATACACACACACCACAATTCAGATCACCACATAATCCTCTAGAAGAATGATCAAACTCACAGCACTCTGTTTCATTTAGAACGATAAGTTTATGAACAAATCTCTAACAAAAAACCCAGTAGGCAACCCTAGGAATTCTAAGGCAGTTATTCCATGTGCAGGTTTCTACAGAGCAGAGTGCCAACTCCAGAGTCTTCCCATGACTTTGTGCATTCTTCAGTTTCTTCTTTGTCATCACTTTCCACCCACAGATTTGGCATGCTATCTCCAGCAATTTTTTTTGATTCAACACTGGAAGCGGAAAATAGAAAAATGTTACAATGCAAATAAATTATGCTTTGAATAGAAACAGAGTACCAGTTTTATGTTTAATATCCTTTATTATATACCAACTGTAAGGGTTAGATTATGCTTTTAGTCTGTGCTCTACATAGAGTTCATCACTATAAAACTATCTGCACCACCATTTCACAAACCTGTTATGTGTAATATACTGAGATGTCTGGCAAGGTTCTGCTGAAACAGGACCATTCAACACAGAGGGAGGTTTCCTTTGCTGAGATGTAGATTTCACTAACCAATTGTCTTGGTCAGAACCTGAGAGATACAAATTACATCAGTTAAACTACAGTGCAACTGGAAAACAGAAAGTACTTCAAATTTTCACGGTCTTCTGCTTTAAAAAAAAAGACGCAGTAAACATCTTAAGGCATGTTCATAATGATAAAACTTACTGCTACAGATCTGTGCTAAAATTTTGTAAGTAATGCTATTGAATGAAGTTACGTTAAAATTAGGATTCTAAATTTGAAAACACACCATTTGCATATACAGCCACCACTGCAAGTAGTCATATGAAGTTACTCAAACGTGGTTTCTCACTTTACAATTGATAAAGCTTTTTTACTCCTTAAGTAAAGACTTCTCCAGCATGCACAGATAGTAATTAACACCAACATGAAAAGCAGTAAACTTGTCAGAGTATAGGAAACAAAATTAAAAAGCATTAAGTCAGATGCCTTAGCATTTATATGAACTGAACTATCAGTCAAGTCAAAGGAAAGTCCTGGCAAACTTGGCAGATCAATCCCTGCTAACTTCTCTCACATTCAGATTTCAAAGCTTTCATATCAAGTGGAAAAAACAGAATGATTCCATATTCTACAATATTTATTACAGCACTACAGAAGCAAAAGCTTTTGGACAAGTGCTGTGAAAAAGAAAAATTGAACATTAAAAGAACTCTAATGATAAGCTGTGGAGTAACATGCATATGGCGCATGATTCTCTGTATGGCAGATGTATTATTTTCATTACTATTATCCAGTAGCTTAGGATTACGATATACAAGATGGAAGAATGCCATTTAGAAGAGAAAATATGACATTAAATACATCCTGAAACACTAGAATTCAGAAAACGGCAATTACAAATCAAAAGCTTTAGTGTACAATGACTGTTAAACAGATCTCAAGTTGCTCTCAGATCACTAAATCAAGTCATTCTCCATGAGCAACAGCCAAACAATCTCAACTTTGTTCCTCCTGCAGAAGATAATTTCATTTCACACTTACAGAAGCACTACAGGAATTGCACAGAGGAGAAACAGAGAGAAGCCAGAACACATGACGTAGGCTACTTTATCTAACAGGAATACAAATTCAAGCTATATTTACTTGACAGGTGGTCCGCACATTTATCTTTACATTTTGGCTGCCACAACAAGAATCTATTGAAGAGAGATTGTTATTTTCCCTTCCCTGTCCCTTTAGTATTTGCCTCATGCCCCCCCATCCCTTAGAAAGAATGTAAGTAATGAATGAATTCTCAGTGGTGAAGACCAAACACTGCACGTGCATGAGGGAGTGGGAAATAAATTTACTAACTTGAAAAAAAAATCCAGTTGTAGAAAAAAGGAAGCAAATACTTCCAATAAAAACAATATTCAAAACTATGTGTCATATAGCCATATTTTCAAAAGAAATTTATGAAATTTGAATCTAAAACCTCAATTATTTATTGCTCAAACTTATTTTCGTTATCACTATGCTCTTTTCATAGTTTCTTTTTTTTAAAGGATTCTTTTTTACTGAATATATATGTGTACACATTTAATATCACCTCATCTCAAAATATTAAAGCTACCATCTCCACATAATGTTCTTGTTTCCAAAACTTGTTTGTTTCTAATCTATACACATCTCTATAGCTCATGATTTCTTCAACTGCCCTGGCAAATAACATGCTCACATTTAACTTAATTTAGTAATTCTCAAAGTTCCTGTTCCTGACAGCTCTGCCGTCATGTATTTGCCATTCATCAGATTGTTTCACAAATAAAAATTCATCATGTAAGTAATTACCAGGGAGTTATGATTTCCTTTTTAAAATGAAATTTTGAACCATTGGTTATCCAACATGTAGAGGCACACAGACACACGGTAAAATTTGTCTTGAGACATTTTGGTTTTTTTAATGGTTTTGCCCATATTTGTGTCTTCCATTTGAAAGGAAGAAAAAGAAACACTGTACAAGAACATAATTTGAACCAAATACTTGCTTCTTAAGAAGGCACTTGGAGTTGTCACATTTTCAGAGTGCTTGCAATCAGCAGTCATACTTAAGAACTGTTGCTTCAGCCACGTTCCTCTATCTTCTTCAAATGCCTTTCTCTAGGAAAAGAAACAACAGCTTAAGACCACAGGAACAAGCTTAGTCCGCATTAAACTGACACTATTCTATTTAAGAAATCACAAGTTGTAACATGTTCACATAACTAAGGAGAGCCTACAGTTTAACACAGAGTTATTGTCACGTGAGCAAACTTTGAAGTCCAACAAGGATTAACTATGGAGGCACTTATTTACAAGCCAAGCCCTGTGGTTTGTTTCACAGGGATCTAACTAATCCTTTCACTTTCCCGCTCTCCACTCCAGTGATACCCTCTCCTATCTGTGCCTCCTATGCTCCCCTTCCCCCTCAGTGTAGCACTACCTTTTGGAGGTAGCCCTCATCCAGGGCAGCTGCCAGAAAGGATTACTGCTTGAACCTTCTAAACAGAAAAATTACATTGAAAAGAGCACCGATTACTTCTGTCCAAAACTGGGGCAAAAAGAAAGGGGTTGTTCAATTTTCCAATCCCTCTGAGC
Organism: Neopelma chrysocephalum; assembly: GCF_003984885.1. Taxonomy (NCBI): domain Eukaryota; kingdom Metazoa; phylum Chordata; class Aves; order Passeriformes; family Pipridae; genus Neopelma; species Neopelma chrysocephalum. The sequence continues at coordinate 8,553,026 of NW_020897721.1, forward strand.
ACAGAAAAGGAAAATAATGCCTAAATGACATCCTCCAAAAGATCCAATGGCTCTGGAAGCAAGCAACAAGCTATTTCATCTCCAAAAACCATCAGTGAAACAGGATGCACCTATGTCAGTAGAAAAACAGAGGAAGCTGAACTCCACTGCAAACTTTTACAAACACCTACAAAGATTACAGCATTGCTTCTCTTGTTACTTCAGCATATCAACAAGCTGAAGCATGGGCAGTTACACTTATGCTGCAATGTAGTCCTAAACATTTCTGGACAAATATTTATGATTTATTATCACTCATAACTTTTAAAGCTGAATTCAAGGTGCAACACGAAATTCACACTCATTAAAATGCAAATGAAATTAAATTTGTCATCATGTGAACTACTGCTGTCTCAGTATCTTAAATAAAATCTGAAGTATTTTGTATTGTGAGCCAGACAGGTTGTCCATCTAGCTCAGTGTTCTGCCTCCAACAGTGACCACAAGAGATGCTATTTATGAGCATGGCCATGTTCTGCAGCACACTATGTGACTGAAATTTGCATAGGCCTTACTTTTGTAGGAAGCCAAATTTAAGCAGTATCTAAACGATTTAGTTAATAAATTACCAATTTTGGAATACTTAGATATTTCAAAAGCTGAAAAAATGATTCTGTTCCAGTGCAGCAACTGTATTTTCCAATACACACAAAAGCCTTGCTTTTTGAATTGCCAACAGAATGATCTCCTAGAATGATCAAAGATATGTTCCATACAGTATGGAAATGTCTTTTTCTGTAGATGCCAGCAAACAGATATGGTTGGATGGCTGCCCTTTAGCATGTATAAGACCACTTATTTGTAATTCATCTTCCATAGGAGCTCCCTTTTCTAATACCTCAAGTCCTAATCTAATAGCAGCTTCTGTAAAACTTCTTCGTTCCTTCTCAAAATTCTTTTTTTGTTCTCGAAATAGTCTCCATTCTTCCTGAAGACGTTCTCTTTCTTCCAACAAGTAGCAGTCTTGTAGTAACAGAGTGGTGTCATCATCACATGTAAGCTGTTGCTGCAGATTTAAAGCAACAAAAGACAAAACATTAATTTGGGAGTGACTTAAGAGATGCAGTATTTCCACAGATTCAGTTTTATCAGAAAAATGGTTGAAGTTCAATATGGAAACAATGCAGATATCAAGTTGGTGGATGACAGGGGCAAATTTCAGATAGCAAGCAAAATGTCCCTTTTGCAGGCAGCTGACCTCATCAGCCTTCCTGCCCTTTGTTTAGCGTCTGAAATGATTCCTATCGGGATTAAAAATTCATTAAGTTATTAACCAACCCAATAGCACACCTATACTTGGACCAACAATTAAGACATTTTATTTCAAGAGCATTATCAAAGAGCAGAGAAAGGCTCAGAGGTAAGAAAAGTGGCATGTTAAATAAAAAAAACCTCAGATCCAACTGAGAAAAATAAGAAAAAATAAAGCCTACTACCTGCAAGAGCTGTTGCTGAGTTTTGATCATTTCTTTACATTGCTGAATCTCTAACTCTAGCTTTTCAGTTTCTAGCTCATGGTCTTCTCTTGAAATGACATCTTTTTCATTCCAGGCTCCTGAATGTCCACGTGACACTAAGGGGGAAGAAAAGCTTCTTAAAAACAAATTAAAACATCTCCCACGTTAGAGACTCCTAGCAAGAGCAAAAGGTTTTAGACTACTTGTTTCATCCTGAAAGACAGATATGAAATGTATTCAAAAGCATTTCCATCGGAGACATGAGATCCCAAACTGGTGCTATACATCCACCAAATCCATTTCAGAAAAAAACCAGCAATGAAAACATAGCTGTTTCACATTCCTCAAGGTACACCATGCATCTGCATTGCAATGAGTGTTACACAAAATCCTCACTTGTTTCAGCAGTCATATAGAAGAAGAAAAAAAAAAAAAATCAAGAGAACTGAAGACATTTTTCCATTCACATGCTGTTAGCCTATTCTTCTGAGCTTGTTTTTGAAGGGCTTGTGTGTTCATAAAAGTATGACAGTAACTATATTTATCACAGATATAAAAAGAAAGCATTTTCCTTCAAGTCCTGGGAAGGAGAAATGGAGCTAACAAACTGGGATGAATGTTTTCATTTCAGTAAGGGAATGAATTACAGGAATGAATTGTATTTTGTATAATTACATCCTGTTTTGTTTTATTTTATTTAATGCATAGCTAAATCACAATGACTAATGAGCCAAGTTTCGATCCCCTGATGCCAGTATTTGAACATTAATTGAATTGTAGAGGACTAGACTATGGTCATCCCTATAAACCAAAAAAACCTAAAAGAGGACTTCAAGAAAAGAGCAAATATTTGAAGCATTTTTCCTGATGCTTATTTTTCAGTTAGTTACACCAAATAAAGTATTGCAAGTATTCTTAAAATCCTTTCCAGGGTATAAACATATTCTCAAAGACCATCTGCTCTTTTATTTCCAATTGCATGCATGACCTTCTCAGTCTTACTCCTGACTGCAAACATCCCTATGGTAGTGGCTGCATTTGCTTGCATGGGAAAATAATACTAGGAAAGAATTTTATATATTTTTAGCTGTCTTAATGCTGTTTAACAGCTGGAAATGAGGAGAGTCCAGCACCATACCATCAGCCAGTTTGTTTTACAACGCCACAACAGGTCTCAGAGATATGGGTGTGGCAAGACAAGACTCTTGAGAGGGAATTACATATTTTGCATCCAATTACTTCAAACTGCCATATCTGCATTACTTATTTTTAATGTATATATGTAATACAGTTAAACATCACCTTGGTTATCCAGTTTTTCAACGTGATTTTTCAACATTCTCCATTGTTTTCTAATGCTGTTGGTAAGCTGCTCTCGCACAGTTTCACAAGATAATTCCCACATATTCTCTTTATTTAACTCTCCAATATCTTCCTCCAGGTCTGACAGCACCTTTAGAAGTAGCAATAAAAAGCTGCAAACCACTTTGCCACTCCAAATATGTGTGTTTATTTAAATATGTGCACAGATTTAATTTATTGAAGAGAAGGAAAACCCTTATATACAGGAAAGAATTTTCCATCCAGGGAAATTTGACTCTCAAGGAGTTCAGTTCCCTGACAGCATAATGCTGAAGAGACAGAAGTGACCCACTTCACTCTGACATCAAAACACAACTGCGACTTCTAGCAGGGAATTAAAAAATTAATAAAAAACCTCTGATAAATAATGAATGGGCAGTATACCATTCCATAAAAATATCCTGTGTAAAGAAATACTTAAAATCTGGAAACAAACAAACAAACAAAAAAATCCAATATGCATTGCTACACAGAATTACATACTCATAAAAATCCAATATGCATTGCTACACAGAATTACATACTCATAGTCACTGCATTTAAAATTAATTCAAAGAATGTCTTAAGCTTTTCATTGACTGACTGGCAAGAATACACTGGGTATTGTTCACAGACAGCAGAACACTTAAACATGGATGGATTTCAAACAAAGCACATGACGTGCAATCCACTGCAAGTCTCATAAGAAGTTTACTTTTTTTTTAAATAAGTGTCAAATTACTTCAGCACTGTACCAAACTACTATGGAGATTCAGTTTTAACCAAAGAATACTTACCAGCCCATCTTCAGACCTTTCCTTAGGTTTCTGTTTCTGTGGTGGGAGAAGTGAAATAATCTCTTTCTTCATTTGCTGAAGAACTTTCTTCAGCTCAGCATTTTCCACTAAAAGCTGTTTTTGGCGTTGTTCATAATCACTTAACAGAACTTTGTACATTTCTTCTTCATTTCTACAAGAAATAATCTTACAGTAACAACATAACTGCCATAATATATGCCTCAATTAATGTTGTTCTAAGACAACTACCTGGCTTCTGTCTTATCAGTCCTCCATGCACCTCTCTTCCCATCAGCTCTACCAACATAATTTAGAACTTCCATAGCTACAAATGAAAAGGATATTTCAAAATGTGAAACAACATGCAAATACATAAATATTCAGATGACATTGCATTTACATGTAGTTATTGCAAAGAGACCACATTACCCAAATATCCCCCTCAATCTTCAGACCCGTACGAAACCACATTGCCCTGCTTAAAGCAAAAAATAAGATAGTCAAAGAAAGAAAACAGGGTTTGTTTTTGGAACCTCAGAGGGATGTATTCTCATCCTGTCTCATCTTTTTTAGGCATTTCTTAATGACACCTTCATCTCTATTTCAACCTTCATATCAATATATAAACTCTACCATCTCTTCTGGCAATAACGCGTTTTATCTCCTCTTTAGGGAAAGCAACTTCCCAATGTTTCACAAGGTGTTCCTCAAAACAAAGAAACTTCTGTCCACATTGAATAAAATAAAAAAACCCGCACAGCAACAACAAAAACCCAAATCCAACATATGACTACAGATTAGAGCTCCAAGCTTAATTCTAGTTGGCTATCAAGCAAACAGTAACTAGTTTTCAAACCCTGTTATTTTGACGTCACTGACACTTGAACTAGTACTAGCCAACTGGAATCAAGAACATGTAAGTTGCTGACCTCAGGGTGAGGCTTCTAGAGCTTACTGAACAGATACCTAAAGACTTTCTGCAGCCAAAATAGGTGTTCCTGCTACTATGTCGTAACTTGTTTTGCCTTATTCACAAGCACTTTCAGAAAATTAAATGAGCAGAAAACCATCTTGGCAATAACATGAATAGTTTTCTTCTTGGTTTAGTGAACTAAACCAGCTTACTAAAATACAACATGCACTACTGCTGGCAAATAACTGAGCAATGTGGAGGTGACAGGTGGAGAAGAGCAGGACTTCCCTTTCATTGGAGATAAATTATATAAATACTCTAAGGCAGATATACAGACCAAAAGGTACAGGTTTTTTTAAATACCTAACAGTAAAACCCATTCATGGTAAACAGCACTGATGAATGTCTTGACCACAATTTTTGGGCAATACAACATATGAGTACTCTTATGATAGAGGAGAGCTGATTTGTCCTCATTTCACATAGCACTAGATGGTGCATCTGTCTTGTGTTACTTCTTCTCTATAATTTCTCATTGCTTGTGTTAACCAAGCAGAGTGCAGTATCTCAAGGGGGAAAAGCTCATGTAGTGTGCCTTCCTGATGGCAACTGCTGGGCGTAATACAGCGTTTATGACACTATCCAAATCTTGTGATGGCAGCAGTAGCAAGAAAGAGGAGAGATGGCTCTAGCTTAGGAATTGACTGCAAATAAAAATTTTCCTTAGTAAGAAAACCTCATTTTGTAAAGATCAGCATTTGTTTTGTGCTTGGTAAATAATCTTATGGAACACAATATAGAATAGTCTTACACAGTCAGCTAACATGAAATATTACATGGGTTTTTTAACATTCTAATATCTAAATAAAAATCTAAGAGAGGAGGGACACACTGTCTTTAAAGATAAAAATGCTTAAATTTGCTTCTGTTTAAGATACAGATTATGCTATTTTGCTGCAGTAAAATTCAAAGAGCTACTTACCTATCTTTTTGTCCTTTTTGTTCATGACTAATTGACGTAAGCGGTCCTTTAATTTGTTATATTCTCTCTCTTTCCTCTTCATATCATGATTGTACTGTGTAGCTCTACTTGAAATTATGTTCTGTAACTTCTGAACCTAAAGGCAATCCCACAAAAAAGTATGTTTCTTCAACTATATACTACAAACACAAGTTTCTTGCATGCAAAATATATGCAAAACAATGCTTCTATTAAACTGTATTTCAGGTAAAAGTGACAAAAGGAATCAGAACTCTCCCAACCCATGAATTCTGACCTCAGGAGAGATAGTCTCTTTTCAGCAGAAACGTACATCATAAGCAATAGATTTTAATACTATAGCTCCTCTGAAGTACAGCTGAATTTATGTTCCAACAACTCGCATAACCTTCTTTAACACCTTTATTTAACAGAGCAGAGAAAGACATATCTTTGCTTTCAGTAATTCATGATCAGGATCTAGGTTTACTCTAATTCTAAAGCAGGCTTGTTAGGTTTACAGTAAAAAAAATAAACTCCTCTTCCTGATACAGGAGGGTGCTGGAAATTACTCTATTCCATTTGGTCTAAAAGAATGTTAAAAAATCATAAAGCACATTTTTGACATGTACTATCAATATGTGTGTTGGTTTGGTTCTCTTCTAATTTTCAGATTTAACCTTAAAATATTGAATGTGCTGCATGTTTGTAAGTTGTAACTGTAGGATGTTTACTATATACATATAGTGCTGTGATTCCCAACTGTATGAATATGTTTATGGACACAAAGAACATTCACAGAAACTTAGGAGCCATGTGAAGTACAGTACTAGGGAAAGAGCACACTGGAAACAAATACCAAACTAAGCAGTGCCGTGGTTGTTCAAGTGTTTTCTGATCTTGATTCTTTCAAGACATTTAAGTTTAATGAGACTGTGCCTTTGAGCTGGATTTCCCCCCCACCTCCCTTCTTTATGGTCTTTCGCTCTCCTCTAACTAAAAAAAAAAAAGCCTCTATACACAAATGTTTAAGTAAGTGACTGAATCCTGTTGCACCTCCTACTTTTTGATATTTCCAAACATTCTCAGAAATGTACTTAAAAGTACAGAAAGCCTCAGAAAACTGCACATCTGCATTTCTGCAGTACTCTCTACTATTCTTGTAACTTGGATGTACCCCTTATAGAACCTATTTAACCATATGCAACATGCCAGTTGTCTTGAAAGACAACTTACCAACAAAAAAAAAAAAAATTCAAAATGAGCAATTACAAGACTCCGCGCAAAAAACCATTCTTCAATATCTACATAATGACTTGTGATAATGCACAAAATCACTCACTTCGTCCTTTTCATTTTTAAGTAACTGGTGCAAATTTCTGTTCTTGCTTTGCAGTTGTCTGTCTCTTTCCTGAAGCCCAACTATTTCCCTTTTAGATAATTCCAACTGTTCCTAGAAGAAGTGTTGATAGTTCAGTATCAATAAGAATTAACAGTAAGAGTTAAAAAACCTAACCAACCAAACCAATCAAACCATGCAAACCAAGCTGCCAAACCACCTCACTTAAGATATGGCTTGGTATTTAACAGATATTATCTTAGGTAGTTATGACCTTTTCATTAAGTCGGGATTCTGTAGGCATGTCCATACTGTGAGAGTGAGGTGGGTAGTAAGCAACCTGTATGAATTTGGGACTACAATTTTACTGGAACATTTCTGTTAAATAATCAAGGGTACAAGAGTACAATTGACAGAGATACGCAGACTGTGACCATAACAAAGCATATGGGACATTTCATATATATAGAGAAGGCTAGACAGACGATCTCATAACAGATGATGCAAAACTAGCATTTTAGAAAATTTTGTCCACAAATATGAGACTCACACTTGAAATTGGCAGCTTGAATGACATCTAAACACTACACACAAGCTCTTTTCCTTCATCTGTGCAGTGAGGGACAAATGTGTAGATATATTTAAGCAACAAGAACTTCTAAGCAAACCACAATTAGATACAGGTAACACAATAGTGCAAGTCAAGAGGATTGCTGTATGGTACTTGAAAGAATTTACATGAGAAACCTTACAAGCTGACAGCCAAATTAAATGCCCTGGGATTGATGTAGTCCTAATAAGTTTGCCCCTTTCACCTTAAAGTTATCCATGTAGGGAAAGGAACTGGAGTGTTCTGGAAATTAACATGATATAGTGTTTGTATAAAAATGAGTGCAGTTACACATGACTTTTAATGTCAAATCAAAATTCAGGACTACCATGATTTTGAGAATCTACAGCAGCATTTCTCAAGGAGATAGTGCTGGCCAGTCCAAGTGAAAAGCAAGCCTAAAAAGCACTGAATCCTGGACTGAAATATTTTTAGGTTTTTTATATTTTATTTTCTTGGTAGAATTAAAAGAAAGACAAGTCTCTTCTAGTGTAACTGCACATACAAGTACCCATGAAGTAGCACAGTCTGTGAACTTCCAATATATCAGCTACGCCACAGTGACTGGCCTTGTACATGTGTTTATCCTGTGATAAAAGGAAACTTAGTAACTTCTACTTTGACAACAGCTTCTGAGCAATTCTTATAAAGAGATTTTGTAGTTGGATATCCAAGGAATCCAAAACAAAAACACATGGAAAAAAATTATATAGAAAACCTGATAAAAACTATAATGCCCTAGATGTGTTCCCTTATGCTTTTACTTGTTACAGTTATATTGGGAATTTTTCTTTTAGAGCTGGGCATGCCCTTTTAAACAGTACTAAATCACATGAACTGAAGTGTTTAACATTTCCACCCACAGCATGCATTAACACTTCCAATCTGAACAGTCTTCCCTCTTCCTTGATTAAAGAGGCCATAATTCTAAATAAGCTTTCAGTTCTCTCATTGGCTCATATTTCATTAACTTTAGGGCATTTTCAACTGGAAAAAAGACTTCAAAAAACCCCCAAATGCACATGAAAATACAACCACAGATTAGTACTCAGGAGGAAAAAAAACCCAAAAAAGCACTTGCTGTTAAGAATATACAGAACTGCACAATATTGGTTGAATGATCTTGCTTTCTACCTTTAATTTAGCATAGCAGTTCTGTAAGTGATCCATATCACTTCCGAGTTTCAGATGTTGCATTTCTACTTCTTCCTGAGCTCGAAGGTTCTTGTGCTGGAGTGTAAGCAATTCATTCATACAATTTATGATAGTTATTAAATTCAACTCTTTTCCTTTGGACTCCGCATAAATAGAAGGAAAGCCCAATGTTGTCAATTCCTGGCAAAAGACAAGGGGGGTGGGTGGAAAGAGATCAATAATTGGATCAAAGTCCCACAGTTCTCCAAAAGACAGAAACAGTATCAAGTGAAATCCTGTATTAAGGGGAAAAAACCAAATCCTACTCCCCACCAACTTACCAACTTCAGCTTCTGAACACTGAGGAAGAAGCCTTCTTAATCCAGCCAATCTTTTTTACTGCAATTGATTTAATGTCACCTGCACACAACATCCCATAAACAAAAAGATCTGGCTTACCCTATCAATATAGGATATACTCTGTTCAATATTCTCTTCTGTGCAGAAGGCACTGAAAAAGCTGTGCATGTTTTTGGATGAAGGCAGTGGCAAGCGTAGCACTTGTGAGTTCATGCTTGTAGGAGATCTCTTTCTTTCTGAGGTATATTGAAATATAGTTTTGCTATCTAAAAGTTGAACATTAAGAAACAAATCAGGGCTAATAGTTTAAGATACATCACACGGAAAAAATCAAATTCCTATCTACTCAAGTTATTATTTACAGAAATTTACAATTCTAGAGCTCAGAATTTCATCTAGAATGACATATATTAAACAATTCACAAAAAATAAAGGATAAGCTTCCACTGAAGATTTAAAGACTCAATAACATTAAGGTATTGTATCATTCAAGTTTTACTTATCCCCCAAGAAAAAGTTGACCAAACTTTCTTTCTTCTTGACTTGCTACAACACAATTTTTAAAATTACTTTTTCCTACACAGATTAACAAACTTGTAAGCAATGAATGAGGCAAAAGAATACAGAACAAGTAAAGAAACCTCTACAAACATGAGATATGCTGATAGGTGTCAAAAAAAAATAAAATATGACTAAAAAGTTTTAAAACCTTTCCATATATATGAAAGGATAGCATTTTACAGTACCATTTCTGTAAGGACTCAATCCAAGACAGAGCACTGTTTGTACCACATATTATTTAACTTTCTGTTTAACTAGTCAAGGATGTCATGCACAAAACTCCAATCTCTTTCTCTTTAGCAGTTATAACATCACAGGTAAAATTAGCAAATCCACTAAATTCAAAATATTACCTGATGACAGCACTGGCACAGTAATAGTCTTCCAATCTCCCATAGCAACAAAGACAGGCAGGGTACCTGAGCAACTGGTTCAGTGGTGAAGTATTTTGTACAATTGCTGGCAACGTGTGTTACGTAGGCATCTCCTAAAATAGCAAGAGCATTTTAGATTAACAAAAGCAGCTAATACAACTAGAAGATTAAAGCAGGCACAGAAGAGCGACTGTTGAACTTGAACCATGTAAAATTTTTCTACATCTTTACACAGCATTTGGAACTCAGTAAGCACAGCAAACATTACACTGTAAAAATTAAGCATCTATCAATATTTAGCCTCAAACGTAACTGTCTTGTAAACACATGAAAGTAATTACTCACCCTATAGATAACTCAGTTGTTTCTGTTGATGTACATCAGAGAAAACACAGCAAGACAAATATTAAGTATTTTCCTGTCATATAACCAGGAAGCAATTTTATTAAAGTAAACTTATATGAAGTTTTAATATAAGTCTCTGTGGGATAAGTCCAAGTGAGATTATTACTTAAAGAGAAGTGTTATAAAGGCTCAAGAGAAGATATTTAGCAGAGGGCAAAGAAACTTCTAATAAATATTTAACCATTTAAATTAACTTTTAGTTATATTGCCTTTCCCTGGCAAGTTGCTTGCTTCTTTGCAGAAATTCCAAAATTGTTGAAGAAAACAAGCAGGAGAAGCCTTACCCTGTTGGCACAGCCACTCAGTACAGTAATGTCCCTCCAGAAACCAAAGGAAAGCCACCCACTCGTAAGAAAGAACAAACTGATTGTCCCCTCACCCTACCTCCACCACACAGTAAGAAGACACATAATAGCATTAATTATCTCACTGCTGGAAACTTTAAATCCAGCTTGGATGCTTAAGATTTGGACAGCACAACCCATCAGCTGTTATGGAAACAAGGATACTTCAGGGAAGCAAACTTTCCACCTAACAGGAAAGAAGACTCCTTTTTTAAATCAACACTTTAGAACAAAGTTTCAAGTCTTTTTTTACATGGACTGTGTAGACTTGTAGAGCAAAGGGATGTTCTCCCCTAACCCCCTGCTAATGTTCCAATTCTATTACAGTCATGTAATAGAATGCTCAGCACTAAAAAAAACAAACAAAAACACCCCTAAAAAAAGTATCCAGCTGGATGAGTATTTCTCCAGGTTCATAAATTTATGTGGAAAAAAGGCAGCTATTCCTCACATGTGTTGTAATTTAGTAGTTCCTGAAAGTTTTCATATCTGAAAGTACATGAAGCAGCAAGAAAACAGTCAATACAACAATCTAGTTGCTGTTCTTGTTTAGCAAATGTTTTTTCTGCTTTCTCTCTGCCCATATAAATTTATGCATATTTTTCCATTTTTTTCTCTGTAAAACCAAGATGTCCAGAAATGAACTAAATAACTATGCTTTTAAAAATGGAATTGAGAGTATTAAGAGGACACACTTCTTACATGTTAATTTCATTTCTGTTGTATCCATCAAATAAATGTGTGAACATAAGGGAAAAAGGCAGCAAATTAAGGTACAAGTATGTTCTCACTACTGACATCGCAATCCTGCATTCTAATAAGATATTTCAAAAGGTTGTTAAGAACCTTAAGATACATAAATTCCATTAAGGAGGTTGGAAAGTCCACAAAAATACTACTCACATTTCTGATGCATCCATTATGAGATTTTGTCACCTATGTTGCCTGAACGTACAGTATTATCAACCCACAGGTCTCCCTACACTGACAATACTATTCCGACACAGCATCTATCCCCGCAAACAATGTTTGACTGGAAGTAGAAACAGGACTAGTCCAGGTGTGCAAATGCAATGATGCTCTAAATTTGAGCCCTGCGACTCACATGCAGATTCATTCAGTGCAGATGATTTAGCAAAACTACTCTCTAGTGAGATACTGTTAACAACACAGAAAATTAACACACAAACCCAAGCTCAGAGGGGTGTCTAGCGAAGACAAAGCAAGAGTACATCAGAAGTACAACAAAGTCCAGATAATGAAACTATATTCTTCTCTCAACCTTGAAAGCTCTAGAGCCTTTTGCCTTGAGAAGACAACCTGCAGTCCACTCCACACTGCTAATACATCAGACTAAAAGCCACCCTCAGTAGTTTCAAGATTTGAAAGGCACGAAACTCAAAAACTTCCTTCAACTGCTAGAACACTACCCCAAAGTATCTCAAATTATTATGTGTCATCAGACAAGTGCAGTAGCTTTAAAGAAGTAATAATTTCAAGGAGTAGTCAGCATTTTGTACTTGATTTATCTTTACATACTGTATTTCAAATTAAATTCAGATGTACAGAACAAGACAATGCTGTGTCAGCTGCAAAAGAGAATGCTACAAGCCTTTAGTTTCGTACTATCATCTCCTCAGCTCCACATGGCTTCTACTGCCAGTACAGCACCTCAGGAATGACCTCCAAAGCTCTCTAGTGATTAATACCCATCAGATACATTTCCTTCCCACTATAGGCATTTTCTCTGGAGCAAAATGTCACAATATAGCCTCACTGAAGTATGCAAGAGCTGAAGATGAGCATTCCTGATGAAGACAGAGTGAATGTGAAACTAATTTAGATACAATGTATTCAGAAGGGGCCTTTTGTACACTATGATGCTCTCTTAATACACCAGGGAACATATTCATATAGAGGATGAAAATGGATAATTCTGGAGCAATATTTCACGTAATTATGGAAGAATTATAAAACAACATGTAATATTGAAAAGTACTTTAGGGACCTTCCTAGGCTATCCTAGCCAACAGAAAAGGCTTTAACCAAACAAAGCAGCAAAAGGTTTTTTGTCTGTCTTTGTTTCCCCCTTCAATCCTGGTTAGAAAAAAAAATGCAATAGCAAGCAAAAATCTAATTTTGCTGTTTCCCAGCATCTCATACTAGTGTAAAAAATCCGACTGATTGTAAGTGGGAGAGAAAACCACTAAGCAGCTAATACTGCTGTAACCACTTAATGATTTGCCTTCTGTGCCCACTGCCTGTACACAGGGATTTATTACAGCTACTTTTCTAGCAGGTTCGATGACTTGCCCATAAACTTGTAACAATCCAGTGCTTTCTAGATGTAATTTTGCCAACTGTGGCAGCATCACTTCCTCTTCCAAGCTAGAAATTCCTGGAGAGGACAAGACATGGATGGATTGTACAAAAATGAGCCTCTGGAATCCAATTTCAAATGCATAAACATAACAGCAGAACCATCTCACCGCAAAAAGAAGTCTAAATATCAAACAAAAAAGCCCCCAACACACACCCCACTAAAATCAGAGAGCTTGATTAATACTGAAGAAGTAGTAATCAAACCAAGGCACTCAAGTGTTTTTTGGAACAAGTAAAGTACAAAAAACCCCAAAGAACTTAAAAAAAATATAAAAATGCTGTCACGGTAATAAAATACCAGAACTTTTTTGAAAGGCATCTGGGGAATTTTTGGACAAAAATCTACAGAAATATTTCCAGAAACTCCTAGATAACTCACTAATAAGTACATCTTTCTTTTCAATAACAAGTTTAGAGTAAAGTTTAAAAACAGTACATATCACAAGCCCAAAGAGCTGAAAGCAGCTCTTCTTAATTACTGTTTTGTGTTTTGGGAGACAAGGGAGGGACTGACAATAAACATGTCAAGATTCAAGACAGAAATCTCATTAAGTAAGCCTGAGTTCAGGCCATATCAAAACTTTAAAAATCACGAGCAGCAAGAAATAGAATTATAAACTTAATACAGTGCAGCATAATTAAAATTTCTAAATATCATCCTTAAACTTGAAAAAGAGTAGTCGTAACAGGGTCTGTAAAACTCATTCAGACAATCAGCAGAGAATCGCTTGTCACAGTGCTGCACTGTGATCAGATTGCACCATCTGGTCATCTCTAACCTAGACAGGGTGTGATACAAGTTGGAAATGCAGTATCTGGTAATCCAGAAAACTTTTACCCCCCCAAGGTAGAAAGGATATGGAAAGGAACCTCTGGAGAGGTGCAATGTCTTAGAAAAAAAGTTTGAAGTCAGCATCAACCAGAAATTGCCAAACATTCCTTCTCTGTATGTTTCAAACACTACTACAACTTGTGACATGCATATGTTTCAACTTGCAAAATTGTGGGGGCGCATACTTAGCATTTCCTTAAAGGCCAATGTGACTTTTTTCCACTAAAATAATACCCAAAAGGAGCTGTGAAGCTGTTTAAAGCTTTTATATTTGTCTAGTAATCCGCAGATGTCACACAGATGGCTTTTATCTGGATAGGCACAAAGACACAAAAGTCTAGGTAAATTTAATGTACACTCCAGTCAAGACATTGTAGGTTTACAAATATATCCCGGTAACATAATGACATATACTTGTTTTAATTCATGTAATTGCCATGAAAGTCCCTGCATTTCCTCTCTTGAGTTTTGACATTCATTTTCTCTCTACAGAATTTTTAATAACAGTTTATAATTAGCACTAATATGTATATCTTATTCAGTGATATTTGTATAGTTAAAAGAATTTCTTACTCTAAAAATCTCTTTTAGCGACTTTTATTTAATCTTGTAATTTTAATGATGGGTCTTGCAATCAAAGCAGACCCCAGATTTTTCCTCCCACACTTAGAATAATGATTAAATTGCCACAATTTTGTATTAGCTTCAAAATGAGTGTGAGGGAATGCCTCCGCTTATCCACACTATATGGGAACTTCAAGTAATGTCAGATTTCCAGCTAAACTTTCCAGTATTGTCCAAAGTAATGTGAAAAAGCAAGTCAAACCATCCAGGCTGTGGGTATTAAGTCTCTGAATGCATCATACTTGGAAAATCCCAACTACAATTCCCCATTTTATTTTACTTAAAAAAAAAAATGCATCCCAAAGAAAACCAAACGAACAACTTAAAAAAAAAAAATCAAGGGTTTAATGAAAATAAATAGTCAATCTTCTCAATCCATATAACGACACAAGAATATACTCTCATATCTAATAAAATTCCGTGTTCAGTGACTATTCTGTCATGGTCTTTGCCTCAAACACTCAGGTTACAAGGAATATAATCTGATCTACTACCTCAAGATTCAACTCCACATTTTACATACACGGGTGACTGAAATTCTGGTAATTTAATCACTAAAAAAATTGAAACATATGGAAATGTTTCATCTGGCTCTCAAATTCCTACCCTATTTTGAAGTAACACGATGGATTTCACATTAGCATTTTCCTATCATTAAACAATAGTTCTATTGTTAAGCTTCAAAATTGTATTTCTCTCTTTGTATTTACAAGCCACTCACTACACATAGCTGGAGCAGAACATTCTGTTACCAAATCTCTCCATGTCACAGACAAGAGGGAAACCTCAGAAACCATCTTCTGCATGTCCTCCTCATCAACTAAAGCCAAACTCTACAGCTCATCTGTCTCTGCAAAGCAGACAACTTTTTAAAGGAAAGAGAAAGAAAAAACCAACCAAACAAAATACCAGAACAAAACAAACCACCACCTTACTAGTTCCAAAAGTTGGTGAGATATTTACTGGGCAGAGCCAGAACTAGTATTCCAGACATCAGAAATTATGAAACTCGCAAATTTCAGTAGCATATAAACTGCAAGTTAAATCGGGCATGGAATGCAAGAAGGTAACTGTAACTAATTTCTCTAAAGATTACCAGGGAATTAAGAGAATAATTCTCATGCAAATTCTAGGTTTCTGTTAATCAAAACGTGTCACAGAACAAACTTGGCAACTGCAAACAAACAGGACTGGTGAAATGTCAGCATTCCTTCTGTGGAAGGAAGGTACACTAATGAGTCTGCCACGGTGCTCTGGAAGAAGGAATAATCCAACGCACCGGGGCAAGACAGCATAATTGGATGTTCAAGAACCTTTTCACAATGTTCCCTCCAAAGGCTCTTAAACTAAGATGCCAGAGGATTTATTAATGACTGTTTATAAATGAGGAAGTGCAAAATGTAGGAATAAGGTAAAGAAGGATGAGAAGAGTGTATGAAAGTCCCAAAGACACAAAAATTAGAATCCCAAAGTGGTCTGTGCAGGCATCTCTGTTGTTCAGTAAATTTAAAAAGGGGATGAACAGGTGGTGTATTCATGCACTGTACAGAGCTATTCACAAAATTAAACACCCAGACTGAATGACGAACTGCAGAAGGTTGTTCTCATACTAAATAAATGTATGATAAAAATCAGCAGCTGAAATTCCTTGTTCATACATGCAAACTAAACAATGAAAAAGACAACTCTGCTATGTACTTAAACCAACAGCCTCTAATTAGGCATTATCATGTGGGAAGAGATCCCAGGGTCACTGTGATTAGTCCTCTGGAAATAACAGCTCACAGACGTTAACAGTACACGGGACCAGAGGACAGGAGATCATCATTATGCCTCTGTAGGAACACTAAGCTTCTCTAGCCTAACATATCACACAGGTACAACCTTCCCTGTAAAAAAAGGCAGAATGGACCTGAATACAGTGCACCAAGGTCAACCAGTGCTTTCATCCAGGAAACTAATAAGCTATGACTTTTCAGGTAGAAGAGGAAACAGTTAGAGAAACAGGACCAACATATATTCATTGCTTCTTTTAACACAGCAGTTATAAAAAGTGATATGAGACATCCACTGCAAAAGCTGGAAAATAAGGACATTTTTCCATATAAAACATAGTTAAACTATGGACTTACATCACCATAAGGTGCTGTGAATATTAAATATATAAACTGCTTCTAATTCTTTGAAAAACATCCATCAGCAGCTATTACATTTAAAAAGCCAGCTACAACCTCTGCTCAGAAATCCTTCAGCTCCAGACTGCAGTATACTGGGAGGATACATAGATAAAAGCATTACTCTACAACCAGCCTATACTTACCATCTTTTAGCATCTGCTGCCAGCTTCAGAAACAAGATATTGAACCCAATGAGCCTGGTATTACCCTCTCCTATGCTTTCTCCAGTCCAAATTATAACTGATAGTACCACAGCTTTCTGCTCCCCTTCCCTCATCAAGAAATATCCCCAAAATAACATCTTTCCCACTAAACCCTTACAATGTGAAATCTCCATTAATTGTATCAAATCGTCTCTCTAAATCTCCTTTCTAGGTTCACTATTAAAATTTATCTAATACATTCACATTTTACTTCGAATGCTTCCTATTTTAAGTCATTGCCCTGAAAGTCCTATCATACTTTGGCAGCCTATGGAGCCCTGCATAACTGTTTCACTGACAGCACAGCAAAGCAGCAGAGCATTCTACATAAACAGGGCATGCAGTAACACTACAAACTGCTCTCGCATTACGATTTGATCTTCAAACTGAGTTGAGCTTTGCTGCAAGTAAATAAAATTTTAAACAAAATTTTAAAAAATGCCCAGGTCATTCACGGAACCTGTCCTCTTACATCACGTGAACCACCACCTCAACCCGAGCCGCCACAAATTCCCTGCCTCAGTAGAAAGCTTTACGGCTCCCACCTCCGAGCATCTGCCGCTTGTAGCTTCACAGAGATAACAAAACGCCGGGCCTTTGAGCGCGGAGGGGTAGCAGCCGGCAAAGCCCAGTCGAACCGCAACTCTCCCTCGTCCCTGCGGGTCAGCCGGAGCCTGATAGGAGGGAGCACATGTCAAGACCCACTGCACCGTCGCGGCCAGACCTTGCTGCCCCCGTACGGGGCCCTCCCCCGGCCCGGGGCGAGCCCAGACCGCGGGCACGCCGAGCCCGTGGGCGGGATTGCCCAGCGCAGCGCCGGTCCCTAAGCGCCCGTCCCGCGGCGCCCCAGCCGCTGCCCCACCGGCCGCCGCCTCCCCCGCGCCCCCCCCCGCGGCCGCCGAGAGCCGTTACCGCCGCGCGTGGGGCGGAACCGGCCCCGCCGGACGCTCCTCCCGCGCCGCCGCTGCCGGGGAGGAGGAGCCCGCGCACCCACCACCTGCTGCGGCTGCAGGGACGAGCAAGATACCCCTCCCGAGCGAGCCCCGCGGCCAGTACGGCCCTTGGCCGGGCCCCGCGGGGTTAAAGCACCGCCCCGCCCCGCGCCGCCCCGCCGCCATTGGCCGGGCGGTTGCCGGGAGACCTTGGACGGCACCTGCGCCGCGCCCGCCGGGGCGACTCAAGCTCGGCCCGGGCAGGGCAACGCCTCGGGCACCTGTTGGCGGCCCCGAGGGCGGGGCGGCGTCGCGGGCGCGGCTCCCGCAGCGCCGGTGCGGGAGGATGAGCGAGGGCACCGCTGGTTTGGCTGCGGGAAGTGCCCGCAGGGTCTGGGCCGGCCGCTGCTGCGTGGCCCGGGAGGTCATCGCCTCTCACAGCGCCTCTGGGGTACCTGTGGCAGTGCCTCACAGTCATCATGGCCAGGCTTCGCGAACGAAGATTTGGGAAGGTCTCTGCCCACATTTATTACAAGCGCGCTGGTGGCTAAAAAGGCCAATACGAGATAGACATGTCCGATTGCAAAAGGCACAGCAGAAAGACTCCTTAGGTGGTAAATTCTGCAGGACACGATTCTTTCTGCATTGTGTTTTCTCCTCGAGAGTGATCCTGCGTGTGTTCTCAAAGGAAGCAGCAGTGTTATAGATAGTGTGTCTCCAGAGCTCCCGATTGGAGGCCAGAGTAGACCAGTTATGTTGATCAATATGGCCAAGGCTGAGCTGTTGTCTCAGGGAGTCCTTGTATCTTTTCTTCGGGGCTCCTCTCTTGTGGCAGCCGGTGACAAGTTCATCATAGAGCAAGATCTTAGGGAGGCGGTGGTCCTTCATCCTTGAGATGTGCCCTGCCCAACGCAGCTGTGTTCTCAGTAGCATGGCCTCAATACTTGTGACTGCTGCTTGTTCTAGAACAGATGTATTGGTCACATAATCTGACCCACACAGTAAAGAGTGTCTTACTAACATCAAATCTAAATCTCTCCTCTTTTAGTTTAAACCCCAACCCCCTTGTCTCAGCCTATCTGCCTGTGTAAAACATCGCTCTTTATTATGAACTCCCTTCCTGTTTCCATAGCAGAGGTGCTCCAGTCCTCTGATCATCTTCGTGGCCTCCTCTGGATGCGCTCTAACAGCGTAACATCTTTCCTGTGCTGAGGACCCCAGAGCTGGATGCAGTGCTCCAGGTGGGCTCCCACGATGGCAGAGGAAAGATGGACAATCAGCTCCCTCGACCTGAGCCATGGTGCTTTTGATACAGCCCACATAGGGTTGTCCTTCTCGGCCGTGAGCACACACTGTTGGCTCATGTCCAGCTTTTCATCCATGAGAACCCTTCTCCACAACTGTTCCCAATGGGTTATTCTCCCAGTTCTTTATCACAAATATGTCTCCTGGTGGAAGACCTCACATATCTGACAGCCTTCTCTGTGTCTCGAAGTGATGGTGGAGGAGCACCAAGATACCCAGTCTGGCACGTGCCTTATTACCCAGAGAACATCAGTTAAACTGTCCAACATCACACTACTAAATATGTGATGATATGTGATGTGTTACCTTTTCAAAATTTGATCCTTTTCATCCTAATGTATTTCCGGGTTAATAAACAATAATTTTCAATATTATCAACCCTATTCCGCTATGGGTTTTGTGGGGTTTTTTTAAGATGAGGTTACCAGAACAGGTTCTGCTGAGGGGAAAAAAAAAGTTCTAATTCAGATTTAATTTCTAGTGATTAATGAGTATTTAAAGAATGTTCAGCTCCATTCTCTGTACACTTATTTTTAGTGGTCCAATATTCTCTTTAGCTTTGAGGAGAGTACTCTGTTGGAGGACTCAGAGCAAGTAGTCACAAACATCTAAACAAAGTAAAGGTAAGAGATTGTGGATTATTCTCATAGTTTCTTCAAAAGCTAGGGTGTTATAGACGAGATCACAAAACAAAAAAACAGTTACTGACAGCAAAGAGGCTTAGAATGCAGTAGATGGAATGGCTGTTATGACTGGAAAGACACCATCACAGAGGAATTGCAAGAATTAGGATATAAAATATTTATTTTTAATAGATTATAATTATGTGCCCTTTCTTAAAGTCAGTTATCCACCCAAGTTGGCAAATTTTGATTTTTTTAATTATTATTTTTTTATTATTTTATGACTCACGTTATTTGCAGAGACTTTGGACCTTTATACTGTAGCTTTGCTGCAGGTGCACTCCTAGGAGAAAGCAGAGTTACCCAGAATATAATATGTTAGTGGTAATGGCAAGCAGGACAAGACCTTGTTCATAGGAAGGATTAAGCTCCTCATGTTTAAAAGATAATACAAAGAGTGGGTGGTGCTGAATTCCCTTTGTCCATTTGATCTTAGCAGCTGTTCCTGAAGTTGATGGTATTCAAAGGAGAACTCCCCAGGCACTCTGCTGTGCATCCTGGATCGGGTTTGATTAAAAGCCTTTTGAAAAAAGGCTGGCCAAGAAAGGAAAAGTCTTAGGGAGATGCATACGGGCAAGTGTCAAAGGAAATTTTACCTTAAGGAAAAATGTAGCCCAACACAATCCTTCATTGATAATACACCAGTTTGGTATAACATAGTCTTTGTAAACTACAGTGAGAAGTAAAACACACCTTTCTAACCTGGTTCATAACAGGGATTTTGGTGTTCATAAGTAGGATTTTGGCGTAGGGAAAGGGGGGTGTCATTGGAAGTTTGAGGTCCTAAGGGATACACTAAAGGATAACATCAAATATTTCTGTGCTCTCTTGAGTAACATCATAAATATCCTGTAGTGGATGTCAGGTCTTTGACAGTAACCCAAATTTTAAGAGTAAAATTCCTTAAACAGTTTTTTCCTTCTTTACTTGGGTTTGCTTTAATCTAATTAACAGAATTATGAGGAGAATCCTTTCATTTTGCTTTATAATTCAGCAGTTTAAAAAAACTCAAACAACTGGTGTTATTTCATAGCTGTTCCACTCTGTCATATAGACAATTATCCTTAAAATTAATTTTAGTTCCATTTCTTTAATAGACATATTTTATAGAATAAACTATTATAGAATTTTTTAAGATGCATTTATCATTTTTTCTATGTAATTCTTTGCTAAAAAGTGGGATTAAGAATCATAACAGGAAAAATATTCAAGAATCAGAGAAAACTAGTTGCTTTGTGAAATGAGATATACAAAATACCTCTAAAAACTTAAATTCAGGTTGGATTAAACTATAACACAAACAGTAGGGTAAACAGGGTCCTACAATCCAGAAAGAGGTGGACTTATTCACAGTTTGTTTGCATTTCAATTAAAACTCATCTTCTTAGCTACATTCAAAAATGCTGTTTGCTGGAGTGGTTTCTATAGCAGTGTTCTGCTTGATTACAAATCAGCAGGGCTGACAAACACTGGACGTGCAGAAGCTCATTAAAATGTCTGATCCTGTTATGCAATAGGCCAGTGGCAGCCTGTGACTCCTTTATTGTCTCTTGGTGTAAGAACTGTGTCTCCACAAAGCCCAGCTCATGGGGCTTTCACGTCTCTTTGTGGAGACGCATAAAAATAACCTCATAAGCCAGTCTGTGGGTTGTGCTGTGCACTACTAAGCACTTTAAGGTTTGCTCTCGGTTCTAGTTCACACATTAGAAGCTCCAGTCATGCACTGATCTTAACAGATACCTCTGGAACCCATTGGAGGCTCCAAAGATGCAGAGACCTATATTAGGAAACAGGACTTTACATACTTAAGCCCACCTGTGTGATTCAGTCCCTCCTCTCCCCCAATGTCCCACTACATGAGAGTCACTTGGGTCAGTATTTAAAAGACATTCAACTTTTGTCTGAAAGTTTCCTCTGCTCTTGCACTTGGACTGTGAGATTTCAGGCTAATTCCTGTTAGATTAAAAAAATAGAGAAGAAGATGCTTATCTCTCCCCAGGGGTTTGACAAAGGACACCAACAGTCACAAAAATGTCCTTGGGATGAGATGGTGGTATTACCTGCCAGAGCATCCCCCACCCACGTTGTTGTGCTGAACCAGAGTCATGGAAAGCAAACTAAGCATCAGGGATCCAAGGTGATGCAACACAAAAAGGATGATGACTCAGCAGAAAAGAAACTACAGCCCAAACTTTTGAACAATAGTGCCTCAGGGTGAGTGACAAGAAGCCAACTAAATCACAGGCTGTCATTGTTTCACTGCTCCTCCCCAAACTTGTCTACACAGTTATGCTTTTGCACAGGCCCTGGTTTTTATTGCACCCTCGTCCGAGTCAGTTCAGCTCATTAATTCTATTTATTTTAATTTTTTTTTGTTGGGCTAGTGTTCCAACAGCTTAGCAAGTGAATTGGTTCACGGAGGGTTCCACATATGCTAGAGGTAGTATAAGACAACCCAGGAGAGGAGAGAGGGAAAAGAAAGAATGGGACTCCCCAGTTCTAATGTCAATGAGGCATTAGATACTAATCCCTTTCAGGGACCTACACCAGCACATGTCTCTCTCTGCAACCTTATTTCTGGTGAAAGATGGGAGCATTTATTTACTTCATTTAACTATCTCCACACATGATAGGGGTACCATAGGCACTCAGATTTTCCTTCCATTCTGGGAAGCAGGCACCAGGTAAGCTTTCATTGGATTTACACCAAGGACTTTTGGAGGAGGATAAAACATCAGATGGCTACAAAGCCTCCAGCAACTCAGGTTCCCTTCTGAAATCGTTGAGACTGTTAATGGTTCAAGAGACCTCTCATGAGGTAAGGAGCAACACAGACAATGCCATTTAGTTCAACTGTGTTGAAGAGTTTCAGTGATGCAGATGACAAATTCTGATGTTAGTAGCAATAGCAACTCATGCCATGAAACAATTGTTCACGTGTCCTGTACTACACATACACCATCTTCAGAGAATATGTGCAGTACTTTGCATACCTTTTTCAATCTCCATTTGAAAAAACTACACAAAAATTTGTTCAACATCTCACACTCGTGAAATACCACTATAGGCAGGGCTAAATGTCACTGAATCTTATGCGTCTAACTGCTCTCCTTCATTAGGACAGCTACTGAGATAGTTGTGTTAATGCCATTGCCAAACACCAAGGCATTTAGAAGTGGTTGAAATTGTTGCAGTGTGTTTGTAAAGGAGGAAGATCAAAAAGTAGCACCAGAGAAATAAAGACAAGCTCCCACAGCTCATGAAAAGCAGGAAAATAGCACTTCAGAAGAAAGCAGTGAATGAAGAGTGTTAATGTGGTGTCCACAGGAACAGGGTGTGGTTTCTCTGATCTCTTCCCCATCGTGAAAACAAGATTTCTTTTACTGTCTGCAAATAAACAAACTTGTGTCATAGTTCAGCACCCCAAAATAAGCACAGAACCCCAAACTCTGGAGGCTAATCAGAGAAAAGGGAGCAGAAGTGGTGTTAATTTTAAACATGTGGGAACTGAGGCACCAAAGTATTAAGTATATTTTCACAGAAATCCATTCCACAGCCAAGGGCTGTAATTTGTCTTCTTAGCTCAAATTTCAGTTAATTAGGACATTAAATTTCAATAGAAATATGCCCCTTACACTCTCAGCTGAGTTTACCCTTCATTTAGCAGTCCTATGGAGCAACACAGCCCTGGGAGCTACCAGGAGTGACGCTGCAAGCAAATACAAATTTCCTTCCATGAGAAAATTTACTGTGTTATCATTTATTGACTGTAAAAAGAATTATACACATGTCAGAAGAGAAGAATTAAAGCTTTCACTCAGCGCTACTATCAACCATACAGCAAAATATTTCAGAAAATAAAACGTCTAGAATCATATTTTACCACAGCACAGTCCTTTCAGTCTGATGCACTCACAAAACAACAGTAAGTGTTGGAAAAGCAACACAACATAATCATTTCAGTCCTGTCTCTCTTTAGCTGGTCTCTGACTAGCTTGCAGAGCCATTAAACTACAACTATCCTCGCAGAATACAGCTGATGCTCTTGTTTTTAAGCATTCTCATCTGCAAGTAGTTTCAAACAATGCCTCTCCCAAGAGAGGTCCTTCATGTCATGCCACTGGAGTACAATCTGAGACAGGGTGAGTTAAAGACCCTTAAATCAAAATCCTTTCTTTTAGGATGAGCTCAGCAAAAGCATTAGGAAACCACTGTGCGTGTGATTCTGTATCACACTTCAGTTTGGCAAGTGCTGATACACAAGTGCCTATGTTTAACTTAAACTTCATGTGCACAAGTGCCATCACCTCTTAGGAGAAAGAAAAAGTGAATTTCAAGACAGATTACCAGCTGAAAGGAAACTAACTATTTAGAAAAAATGCAATATTCAAGCTAATATCTTAAAAGTAAAACCAAATACTTCTGGTTTAAAATAAATGTTAAGGACAATAATATGAAAGTGAGCAGTATCTCTCAGCTCTATCCAGACATGCTGTCTCTGCAGATAGCTGGCCTGCCTCTTGCACCCTGTGCCTCCAACAGAAATGCAAAGGCAAAGCCAAAAATGAAGAAAACATTTTTAAATCTAAATGTTTAAAGATAATAAGAAAATCTTGGTAATGTGGGTTCTTTTCTCCTTGGTTCTTAATCTGAAACCTGCACAAAGAAACTTTTCATTCACTGGCACCCACAGTTTAAACACAACAAATACAGCTAGTACAATAGCTCTCTGTCCAGAACTGGGAAGAGAACAATTCTTACCGGTCTCTAGGGTAATATTTTAAGAAAGGTTTTCTGTTATTTGAAGAAATAAAGTGAGCTGCTTTAAAACCAGACTGAGGCCAACAAATGAATCTTTAAAAATGTCCATAAGTGAAGTAATTTTTGTAAAATTGTTATCAGAGTTGCATTCAGCAAACACCTGAACATTCCACTCCCTAAGCTTCCGTTATTTCTTTGAATATCTGCAGAAAAAACATCGTATGTTGGATGCTGGGGTCACAGTTAACAACTGTGTTATGCACCACTTCAGTCATTGTCCAGGCTGTAACATGTGCTTTAGGACTCTTGGATTATTATTATTGTTATTATCATCATATATGGTCCCTTTAAAAGGAAAACTGGTATTCTACATTGTACGATTGGAATTTCAAAAAATTAGAGTGCCATTTCAAAATGAAGCCAAAGACATTTTTTTAAATAGCTGGGGTGGAGCATAAAGGGAACACATTTAAAAAAAAAAAAAATGCACTCTTTCAAATAAATATTATCATGAAACATGGCAGAAAAGGTTTGTCATACTGAAATCACTTCAACTGCTGAAAATTGCAAAAGAAAAAATACAAGTCATGGTGATTTGTTTTAGGTTCAATGATAAATTATGCTATTATTTCTGTCTCCACATCTACATAGCTGACAGTTACCTTTCCCTGGTAACTGAAGTACACTTCCTGGATTTTGAAAGGCAGTTGCAAGATGGGGTAAGGGATCCCTCAGCTAGAATAAAGCCATCTTGATTTTAATTTCAAACATTCAGTATTTTGTGTCTGTGTGAAATTGCCAATAGAAGGAACGTGTGTGGGGCTCATAAGGAAAAAACCTCTTATATTTCCCTCTTATACTCTCTGTAGGAAGGGGAAAAACTTCTGTTTAGTGGTACAGTAAGGTGCCAGCATGTAACACAATTCCCTGATTTAATGCCAAGTTTTAAAGCAGAGGATTCAAGACATTACTACCTGCAATTGTTTTCTTCCCCTCTTGCTGGAGGTGACTGCCTCTGGAGTATCAAGTAGAGCAGCTAAGAGGGGAATGTCTATTCCTTCGTGACAGAGTTGTCTCCTGGAAAGGAAAAAAACACAGTATGGCTGCACAGCACAGACAGCGAGGGATGAACAGTGTTGGTGTGTGGAGAGCTTGCAAGGGAAAACATCTGAGGAAAAGCTGGGAGCAGAGGGGCTCCCAAGTGGCATTGTTGCTCACACTTTCCATTACTAGAGCAGGGCTCAGTGACATCTCCAAGTGGGAATTTAATCATGGAAAGCATCAGCGTGAGATAGTACACAGATCTGGTGTCTAAGGATGCAAATGTGTGGAGGTTTTGGGGCAGTGCTACACCCTGTGTTTCTCTCAGGGGTAAAATGAAAGCCCTTTCAGAGGGGAAGGCTGCAGGGCAATCACAGGAACACCTCAGCACTGCACCATGTCCTGAGAGTCCCAAGGTTTCCCTGTGGGCTTTGAGAGATCACAGATCTGGAGGTGCTGCACACAGACCTGAGGATGGTAAGAAATACAGCAATCCATGTTCCATCATTCTGCAGACAGAGGCAGAATTGGTCTGGTTTCAAATATATATATATATAGTTTAAAACGTTAAAAACAGAGATTTTATAAGGAAGATAGCACAACCCACATGTGGAGAAAATTTTGCAATTTCTTAACACTTTTTTCTTCTAATCTTAATGTGTCCAACATTCAACTCTGAGCTTATTACTGACAGAGACTCTGAGCTCCCGTTAAGCCTCTGCCAGCTGGGGACCACGGTACCATGACCACCTCCCCAGTTCAGGTCTCTGAATTTTTGGGGGCTAATGTTAGGTCATTCATCTCTTCCTCTTTTCCTGAATAATGCCTAAATAGTTTGCATGACGAGAATGGGGATTTGAAATTGCTTCCCGTGAGTCAAAACACGGGGGTAGCCTGCAAGGGCTTTCAAAGGGAGAGACTGTTGCTGCGATTCCTGCTGGGAAGAGGCAGGGCATAAAGTCAAATGTCTAAACGCAGTAAAAGCCATTAATAATTACAAATCCAACTGCTTATTTTCTGTGGAAAATATGTATAGCAGTGGCATTTAAACTATCCTCTTTGAAGTAGTAGGTCAGTCAGAAAATAACTTTAGTTCAGTGGAACAATAGTGGCATCCAGTGGTCAGTCAGCAAATTCAAAGCACTGCTTTTCCAGGGTTTCACTGGGATATTGTGGTCTGCTTGTACATCTCATACTCTGCCTGCAATTGCTTTTTTTTTTTTAATTGAATGTGGTAGATAATATTTCTTCTTGAAACAGGGGTGTATTTGTACTGCCATAGAAAGAGTAGAATACATTTTTTGAAGTCCAATAGTTAAAATGTTAATTCTCCAAGGCCCAACTTCCAGTTGGCAAGTAACTGTAGGGAGGGCATAGTCAGCCTTGGTGTGGACACATTTGATCTAAAGGCCCTCTTCTTATGAGGAACAAGGTCAAACAAACAGTAATACATCATTGCAGCTATCTTCTGTGTTTTGTTCCTCTGACTGTCTAGAAGAAGATCTCTGTGCAGCTTTATTAAATCACCAGAAGTAATACTTTGGTTGCCGTAAATCCTTGGAAACTAATTTTTGCTCTGTCACTGAAGTCAGTTGCATCATGTCTCCTTACTAGCCATCATTTATATTAGGAAAATATCATTGTCTTGTGTAGCTTTATACCATTTCTTCCTAGACTAAAAGCAAGTTTTAAGAGAATAGGATTTGACATATTTGTTTTTAGAGTCTCATCTTTAAATTGTGCCTCTCCTCCTGCGCTGGAAAGAAAGGGGGTGTTCACTCAGTAGAACTCTGAGTAGCTCACTTACATCCACCTTCTGTTACTGCCTTGAGATTTCAGCCAAACCAACGAACCTAACCCAGACTCAGGAATGACAAATTTTTTTGGCTGCAATCTCAGTTCTGCAGGAAACACAATACTGTAATTGAGATCCTGTGATATCTAGGGAAAAATTGCAATAAAATTACACTAAAATCTTGTAACAAGAAAAATATTTTTTCCCCTCAGATATACTCCTGACAACTTAAAAGGGCACTTGGGTTTGAGTTGTGTATCTTCACAGTAATAATATATTTGCACATCAGCCAAGGGGAAAACAAAATACTTATAATCCTGGATTGAGATCTCTGCAGTGTAGATATTGATATACCATCCATGATTCTCACACATAATTGTGAATGCTCTGGATAGTATATCTTTCTGATTTCCACCTTAAAAGCTAAATTCAGTTTTTACTTTCAATGAAAGTAACAGCATAAAATATAGATTAAAGCTTTCCATCTGCCTGTGTTGATAGCATTCATGTCTGGCCTAAATAGAAGTCAAATGTAAGTTCTGTAGTGTTTAGCCCATTTCGGGTTTATACACTATCGTAACAACATTTGTGGTACTTATCAAATACCAAAATACAATTAATTCTAATCAGGTGTTGTGACATCTGACAGAGGGAAACTAAATGAACTTCTCTAATTAGTTTGCTATTCTATAATTTAATTATATGGCTGTCGAGTGACAGTAACAAAAATCAAAATCAAAATAAAAAATAAAATTAAAATTTTTTAAAAGTAAAATAATAATAAATTAATAGAAAATAAAAATAAAAAACCCCCTAAAAATAATATTAAAGAACGATATTTGTTGGGGTCGGATGTCACCTCTTTGGGCTGGGGCGGGAATCGCTGCTGCTGCCACCTGGCGGTGAAAGACCGGTACTGCCATGTGCGATGACTCGTGGGTGACACCTGCTGACTGATGCGCGGGATCGCAACCAAGAAGAGCACGCATGCGCAATGGCTCCACTGCCGCTATGGGGAGAAGGGAGGGGAGGGGGGCACGGGGACAGCCCGGGGGCGGCGGCGGGACCGCAGCGGAGGCGCCGAGCGGCGGGGGCTGCCCGGGCGCGGAGCGGGGGCGGACCGGCTCCGGAGCCGCGCGGGTGGTGGGCGGAACTCGCTGTCCCTTGGGGAGATCGGTGGCCCGGCAGGATTCCCGGAAAGGCGGCGGCACCGGGAGCTGAGGGCTCGTGGCACCGGAGGCTTCGCCCGGCCGTGCGGGGTCCCGAGGCGTCGCTCTCGGGCGGATTCTGTAGAGGACAAAACGGACATTTGGGGGCTAAAATCTGAGTTCATCTGTTGGGGAGACAATGGACGTTTTGAGGTAAAAATGAGTAAATCGGTGATGGACAGGTAGGGAAAATCCCAGCCTGGCTAAAGTGGATTACCAAACCCACCTGTGAAATCAGAGCCGTTCCAGCAGCTGTTCTTCCCATTGCCCCCCGGATGTTTTCCTTATTTTCTGCTTTCCAGAAAGGAGCACGGGTTGGGAGGCACAGCTTTGCAAAGTTGTCGGTTTGCCATAACTGTGCAGAGATGTCAGGATCTGGAAGGCACTCCCATTTTCCTGGAGGAGGATTCCCTGGGGAATGCCCTTAGCTACGATTTGGCTCCTGCAGACCCTCCCAGAATGAGCCCTGGTGGGCTCTGATCCTGTGCTGGTTTTTAAAGCAAAGAGTTATTTGCGATGTCAGTCTCACTGTTTGCAATTTTTTTTTTGTGCCAGGGAATAAATTTTATAAGCACTGAGGTCATAGATTCCATGTTATAAATTAGGTAATTCTCTTAGTGAGCAATTTCAGTTGTTATACAGCTGGCCCACCAACTGCACCTGAAACCACAAAGGTCAGAGTTTTCTTTCCGGGGGAAAAGGGCTGAGGTTACCTTGCAGGAATCCTAGAGCCGAAATTGCCAGTCCAACTGCCAAAATTGAATACGGACGAAGATTCCTCCCAGACAAAAGGTGCCAGGACAGAGAGCTCGTGTTCAGGACCGAGAGCTCTTGTTGCCCATGGAGTGCCCTGGCTGGCCCATCAATTGCACCTCACAACCAAAAGATACAGGCTTTCTTAACTGGGGGAAAATGCTGTTGTTGGCTTTCAGGAATCCTCCGCTGAAATTGCCAGTCCAAGTCCCAAAATTGAATACGGATGAGGATTCCTCCTAGATAAAAGGTGCCAGGACAGAGCTCTTGCTGCCCGTGGAGTGTCAGGCTGGCCCACAAACTGCACCTGATAGCCTGAGGTTCAGCCCTTGTTCCCAACGTCGAATAAACAAATACCTTGCTGTTTAAAGATACAAAAGTGTCTGAGCAGTTTTTCGGACCGGGTTTTTCGGCATCACAGTCTAACTATTACCAAAGACTGCCACTGTAACCCCTAAACCGTCACCCAGCGCCAGATCCAGACACCTGTGGAACACCTGCAGCAACGGTGACTCCACCACTTCCCTAGGCAACCTATTCCAATGCGTGACCACCTAGTTTTTTCCTAATCTTTAATCCGAATCTCCCCAGTCTCTCGGTAAGGCCATTTCCCCCGGTCCTCACTGCAGGACAGCGGCTCTTTACCGGTTCAAACTTCAGCACAGCCACCGAACCGGGCGCGGGTCCGTGGAAGCACTTCCTGATTCCCGTCACTACCTCACTCCACATCCCCCGTCGCGAAGCACCCCGGGAGCCCCGGGGGCTCAGCCCAGCACCGCGGGAGGGTCCCGGCATCCCCGGGGCTCCCTCCGGGCCCCCCCGCACCTCATTCCGGTACCGCCAGGCTCACCCTTGTCCCGCAGCTCCCGCAGGTAGGACGCGGCCACGCCGCGCCGCTCCAGCCCGCCCCGGGCCGCTCCACTCCCCGCCGAGCCGCTCCAGCCCTCTCCATTCCGCTCCAGCCCGCGCCGCCACCCCCCGCAGCGCTTCAGCCGCGCTGCCATCACCCGGCGCCGGGCGAGGCTTTTCCAGGTGGGGAGACGCGTCTGCCAGGAAGGGCAGGAACACAGCCCGTGTGTCCCGGACCGGGAGGGGGGCTCTGAGGGGCTCCGGACACACTCCCCGGGTACCGTGGGGGACCTTTTGCACCGGGGATTCCTGCCCTCTGCGAGCGGAGGAGCTGTGCGGGGAGAGGACTTCATCCATGTTAATTTAGGGAGTTAGACCTGCTGTTTCGTTGCTGGGCTCCGAAAGCAACCGACATCCTTTCCCCCAGGAAAGAAAGGCTCTAGCCTTTGTGAGTCAGGTGCAGTTTCAGGGCAGGGCTCCGGCAAGCTAACAAAACCCTTTCCATGCATATAGAAAGTTTTCCCACCTGCACCTGACACCCAAAAGCTATAGGCTTTCTTTCCAGAAGGGAATGGCCCTAATTTTCTTACAAATTACAATCCCAAATACAAATTCAAATACTAAATACAATGCTAAGTATCATACCTGTTCTCATTAAGAGTCCTTTTCTTTGTCAGGCTCTTCACCCATCCCAATTTTAAGTCGGAGATAAAAACCATGTGCTGCTGCTCCCAGAGCTTTTATGCCTCATGAGATTGGGCTCCTCACTTTCCCCGGGGCCTCATGGGAAGGGAGGTGGGCACAGCTAGGGGTATATTAACCCCAGCCTTTGCTCAGGGAAGTCATCCAGCAGCCGAGCTTCAATGGGATAAGAGCTCTCCTGTTCTTTCATTGAATGGGACTTCTCAAGCTATTCCTGCTTTATTGAAGCATCAGCTTTGGCATATGAAGAAGCAGAGCTATATATGGCAATGAAGAGGATTACACTCAAATGCAGGGTTTTTAAATTTAATAATTTTGTGTGCTGTGTTAGTAAGGTCCTTTTGTAACTTGTTATCTTTTTTTCTTTTCCTTAGGAGCTTTGCATCTTTTGGAATCTCCTGATCATCTCAACTGCAGCTTGGCATTTTTTCACAAGTGTTATCTGGCTCCCAGGTGAAGCTACTCTGTGTTGAAGATGGCTACAGACAGCCAGGTTTCCAAGTAGTCAGTGGGGGGTTACAGCCCAGAGATGGAGTGAGGGCTCAGGTGCCATCTTAGGAATTGCCAGGGGTGTTTTGAAGGTAGTATGTGTGGAAAGTAGTGTCTGGGAAGAACCCCCTAAATGTCTGTGAAGGCACCCACTGACTTTTCAGATGTGCCACTTAAGTTTTCCTCTCATTCACCCAGATATTCAGTGCGATTGCAGCTGCAGTCTTTGGCTGCAGGCAGTGACCCTGGGTCACTGCAGTTTGCCTGAAGAGAAGGGAGACTCAGCTGTCCCCATCTATCTGGGTGACTTTGGTTAGGGTTTCTTTACAGTGTCAGAGGGACAGCTTGTAAAGCAGAGTTGAACAGAGGCCAGAGGAGCAGAGCGAGAAGGTGGGTCATCACCTGCCATCAGCGCAAAGACGTGGCTTTTGGCTCCATGTTTACTTGATGTGTTAAGGATGTTCCTGTTTTGGTTTGTTTTTTCTTTGTTTTCAGATGCAGAGCCCTGAGCCCAGGAGGTTCTAGGCACCAGAGGGGAGGGGAGGCAATCCGGATGAGTACTGGTGAGCAAGGTGAGCATTGACTCCAGGCCAGAACTAGATGGTCTTTTACAGGTGTTGTGGTGAATGTGTGCACATGCTTTGTTTCTTGTGTTTTCCAGGGGGTCTGCCACCTTCTCACAGACAGTCCAATGCTTCAGGGACCCTGCCGGTAAGAGGTCACTGTGGAGGAGAGGTAGGTAGGAGCTACCCCAGGAAAGCCATCCTTTCAGGCAGTATCTCAGTATGTACATTTGCCTTTGCTTTTTTGTTCTGCAGAGAATGTGTGCAGCCTCAGAGGGCTGGAACCCCCTGCCAATTAGGTTTGATGGTCTTCAGCTGTCCATGTCAGTAGTCTCCCAGTACTACGAGGCTCATCAATTAGGGCTCGACCTTTTCTGGTCCCAGGTGCCCTCCGGCCTGCCTTTGGCAAAGGAGGAGCATTCAGGTGGAGTCAGGGAGGTAGTGAGGAGGTGCTGGGGTCTCCCTTACTTTCAGAAACACCATGTAACTTATTTTCTCCCTCACCCAGGTACGGCACACAGTGACGGCAGCAGCCTCTGACCACAGAGAGCAGCACACTCTTGGGCAGTATCTCAGTACTTGCAATTACCTCTGGGATTTTTTTGCAGGAGATGTATGCAGCCTCACAGGGCCAAAGCCCACTCATGAAGAGGCGACGGGCATGGTTCGGTCCTCCCGAGCTGTCCTTGTCGGTAATCTCTGAATATTAAAAGGATCAGCAACGAAGCATTGAGCTTTTTTGGTTGCAGGTGCCATCCGGCTAACCTTTGGGAGCAGATGAGCATTGGAGAAGAGTCGGGGAGGCAGCAGGAGGAGCGGGGATCCACTGCAGCTTTACAAATGCCCTCTAATTTTGTCTCTCCCTCCCTCAGGTATCCCAGAAGATGACAGGC
This sequence comes from Neopelma chrysocephalum, assembly GCF_003984885.1. Lineage (NCBI taxonomy): Eukaryota > Metazoa > Chordata > Aves > Passeriformes > Pipridae > Neopelma > Neopelma chrysocephalum. Next base: position 8,585,871 of record NW_020897721.1, read on the forward strand.
ACAGCGTGTGACTCCAGTCAGAGCCAGTGAGCTCATTCTGCAGCCCAGCTTCAATGGGATAAGAGCTCCTCCATTCTTTCATGGGATGGGACTTCTCAAGCTATTCCTGCTTTATTGAAGCATCAGCTTTGGCATATGAAGAAGCAGAGCTATATATGGCAATGAAGAGGATCTTTGGCAAAGGAGGAGCATTCAGGTGGAGTCAGGGAGGTAGTGAGGAGGTGCTGGGTTCTCCCTTACTTTCAGAAACACCATGTAACTTATTTTCTCCCTCACCCAGGTACAGCACACAGTGACAGCAGCAGCCTTTGACTCAGGTTGGAGCCAGTGGCCTGAGAACCTCTCAGCTCAGGGGACGGTGAGTAGCCAATTGCAGGGTTGTTGCCCATGTGCTGCCGAACTCTTGCCTCAATTTCAGTTTTCTGTCTCGTAGCTGACCGAGTCAGCGATCGCAGGACACTCTGAGCCAGCCGGGCGTCCTTCCTTTTGCATCAAAGATGGATTCACATCCCCAGCTATGGGAAAGATAAGTGGAGGACTACCACCTGGAGAGGGGATGAGAGCTGGGTCCGGTGTTATGGTTAGGAGGGAGGGATTTTCAAATTAGCAGAGGGGAAAGGGTCTGCCCTAACAGGCCCTTGGCACACGTAGGAGGAGCAGTTTACTTTTCTTCAGTGGAGTACGTTGTGCAGGGCAGAGCCGTTCAGGTCTCCCAGTCCATCCGGCTGTCTTTGGTAACTCATTTCTTTGCAGTGTCAGAGGGACCGCATGTAAAGCAGAGATAAACAGAATAGGCCGGAGGAGCAGAGTGAGAAGGTGGGTTGTCATGTGAGGTCAGAGCCAAGACATGACTTTTGGGCCTAGGTTTACTTGATCATTTGGATGGTTTGGTGGTTTAGTTTTGTTATTTTGGTTTTTTTTGTTTGTTTGTTTCTTTCTTTTTTTTAAGATGTGGAGCCCCCGGCCCAGCAGACGATAGGCATCAGAGGGAAGGTGAGCCCAGTGAGCAAGGTGAGCAGTGACTGCAGGACAGAACTAGATGCTCTTTTGCAGGTGGTGTACTTTTGGTGAATCTGTGTACATACTTGTATTTTTGTTTTACAGGCAGTGCACCGACTTGTAACGTGCAGTCCAACGTGACGGGGACCCTGCCTGTAAGAGGTCACGGTCAAGGGGTGTCAGAAACTGCCATGGGAGCAGCACACTCTTGGACAGTATCTCAGTACTGGCATTTGCCTCTGGGTTTTTTTGCAGGAGATGTATGCAGCCTCACAGGGCCGGAGCCAACTCACAATGAGGTGACGGGCACGGTTCAGTCCTCTCGAGCTGTCCTTGTAGGTAATCTCCGAGTATTAAAAGGATCAGCATCCAAGCACTGAGCTTTTTTGGTTGCAGGTGCCATCCAGCTAACCTTTGGGAGCAGATGAGCATTTGAGGTGAGTTGGGGAGAGACAGCAGGAGGAGCAGGGATCCACTGCAGCTTTACAAATGCCCTTTAATTTTGTCTCTTGCTCACTCAGGTATCCCAGAAGATGACAGGCACAGCGTGTCACAGTCAGAGCCAGTGACCCGAGGACCCGCCTCAGTGACAGTGAGTAGAGGGATCTTTGGGGCTGGGGCCACGTGCCACACTACTCAGACATTGTGTCTGGTTTTCTTTCTCGTAGTTGACTCCGAGTGATCTCACGACGGCAGGAACCTCTGAGCCAGCCCAGGTGCCCCTCGTTTGCATCAGAGATGGATTCACATCCCCGGCTCTCTGAAAGATAAGTGCAGGGCAAAGACCCAGAGAGGGGTTGGGAGTCGGTCCAAGCATGTGCATTGCCCAGAGGGATTTTTGAAATTAGTATGATTCAATGGGTATCCTATAACAGGTTATTTGGCTGCATCAAAGGAAGGGCTTACTTTGTATCATTGGATTCACGTGTGCAGGGCAGAGCAGTTCCAGTCTGTGTCACGTCCTTTGTCTCGTCCGTGTTTCGTGTCCTTAGGGTTTTTGCATCTTGCCCTCGAGGGGCTTATGGGAAGCATCAGGCATCATCCTTAGGTTCTTGAAGGTCTTCTCTGCGTAGCCGAGTACCCAAGTTGTCAGTCAGTTGTTGTGTCACAGGGTCTGTGTTGTCACGGGTGCGGGATGTCTCACTTGGGGTCAGCCTGGAACTGCTCTGCCCTGCTACGTGGATCAGTGGGTAGATGGAATATTGCTCAGTGTCTCACGTCAACATGTCAGTTACCTTAGACAGTGGAGCCGATGGCTGTACAGTCCCTGAGCAGGATTATCTTGTGATGCCCTGCTTGAGTGTATAGAGTCACAGCTAGGTAGAGTAGTAAACAGTGTCTATGGTATGGGCATTTGTCAGGGGTCTTGGGTCACGGAAGGCACGCTACAGAGTCCCTCCCCTTTTGTCTTACAGCCACCCAAAGGAGACTCAGATTCCTGGGGCGAAAGATGGCATCGGTTTTCCCGGAACTGACGGCGACCGGAGCGAGATCGGCCACAGCATCATCGATGGAATCTTCTGAGAGCCACAGAGAGTCCCTGCCCCACAGAGTTCTGGACTGCACGTGTATAGCATTGTATATGTTTATTTAGTGTTGCAGGTTGCTTCTTAGGTGTAGTTATTGTGTTTTCCAAGTAGAATAGGAAAAGTCCGACCGCCATTTATGTTGTCATTTGTACCACCTCATACTGCTCTGTATCATATACTTGTATAGTTGTGGTCATATCGGTCCGTATCCGAACTTCACGGCGTCGCGTTCCGCGTGTCAGTTACGAATTGTACATGTTTGCGCCTTTGTTTGTAGTGCTTTTCATGTTGTGTTACTTGTATTAACATGTAATGTTCTGTCTGGTATACTTCTATATTTGCAATTGTATTGCTCTGTATGTGAATGTCATAGTGTTGTATTGCTGTGTGTCAGTTAGGAATTGTATAGCTTTGTACCTTACTTTGTTTGGCTTTCTATGTTCTGTCATTGATACTGCCTTGCCGATGTTCAGGGTT
>NW_020897722.1:0-47422 GCF_003984885.1 Neopelma chrysocephalum
CGGCGGCGGGGGCGGGCGCGGAGCCGAGCGGAGCCGCCCCCGCCGCAGCGCGCGGCGCAGCGCCCCCCCCTCCCCGCACCCCCCGCCGCCGCCGCGAGGGGAACCGGGACCCGTCCCGCCCCGCCCCGCCCCGCCGGCGGCACCGGGACACGGCACCGGGACACGGCACCGGGACACGGCACCGGGAGGGAGCCGGCACCGGGCGATCCCAGCAGGGGATGGTGCCGGGAACCGGCATCCCGGTACAGCTGCGGGCATCCCGGTACTGGAACGTGTATCCTCACATGGCTGTGTGCATCCCGGTACGGGGACCTGCATCCCGGTACTGGTACCCACATCCGAATACAGTTACAACATCCCGGTATGACACCTGCATCCCAGTATGGTATCTACATCCCAGTATGGTATCTACATCCCAGTATGCCACCCACACCCTGGTATTGGCACCCACGTTCTGGTACAGGTACCTGCATCCTGGAATGGGTACCTAAATCCCGGTACTGGGAGTCATATTCTGGTATGGTACCTGCATCCCTGTACTGGTACACACATCCTCATACAGTGCCTGCATCCCAGTATGAATACCTGCATCCTGGCATGGGTACCAGAGTCCAATGTGGTACCTCCATCCTGGACCAGTACCTGCATCCTGGTGTGATACTTGCATCCCAGTGCACTGTCTGCACGTTGGAACTCACATTCCACTTCCAGTACCTGTATCCCAGTACAGGTTCATGTATTCCAGTAAGGTACCCGTGTCCCAGTACATGTTTCTGCATCATGGTACAGCACCTGCATCCTGGTACAGGAATCCATATCCTGGTGCAGTACCTGCACCCAGTATGGGCACCTGCATCCCAGTACGGGTACCAGCATTCCAGGTACCTGCTGAATCTGGCACAGGTGACTACAAATGTTCTCTCCATCCTGACCCTGCACCCATAGGCTGGTGGGTGCTCCCACTGGTACAGAGGACACGGGGCTGTCCCTGCCCCAGCACAGCACTCACGGGGCAGCCTGGCACTGGGTCCCTTGAACCAGCCCCTTTATGTGATGTGCACAGTGTCATCCAGGCCAGGCTCCCCCAGGCCTCCAGCGTGTGCTGGAGCCTCCCCACTCTCCTGGGCCACAGCTCAGCCCCACTGTGAGTGCCTGGGGAGCTCTGGGCCCTGGTTCAGCCCCACTGTGAGTGCCTGGGGAGCTCTGGGCCCCTCAGCCCCCCCAGGCACCTTCCCTGGGGACTGTGTGTGGCCACAGGTGGCCCACGGCCCTGCTGTGCATGTACCCTGTCCTACACCCGTGCCTGCCCCGGCACAGCATCCATGGCTCTGGCACACCAGTGCTATTAATACACACCATTGCACGTGGGCCCGTGGCTCCCATGGGATCCAGCCTGGTTTGGAGTCACCAGGGAACACCGTGTGTCTCGCCCGCCTTGGCATCACCTCCTCCGCCCTGCACGGCATCGGTTGTGTTCCCCAGCACCCCTGTCCCCTGGTTTGCCATGTGGGAAGGGCCTCCTCTCCCACCCCACAGCCTAGAGGGACACCCCCACAAGTGTGGGAGCAGTCTGGCCTCATCCAGCCTTAGGGCAGAGGCCCTGGAAAAAGCCTTTTCCCAGGCTGTGCCCACATTCCCTGTGTCCAGCACCCATGGCTGAGCCTGCAGAGACAGAAATTGCCGAGGGAAAAGCTGCCACGGGAAAACAGGAGCAGGGAGGGGAGACAGCACAGCCCCAGGAGCTGCAGGCATGCAGGGAAGGAGGAAGCCCCGAACCCCACATAGGGATGGGCACAGAGCCACTGCTCCCGGGGCAGCTGAGCCTCCTGCTTCCCAAGGGATCCCAGCAGAGCACAACAGGGATGCACCACCTCCTTCCCCCTCTCGCCCTGGCTGGCACTTGTTGCACAGGGATTTGTGTCCCCAAGCACCAAGGAGCCCTGGGCCAGCCCCAAGCTGTCCCACCGTGCCAGGCTTCAGCTTCTGCCCTAAATCTCCATAACTGCCCCCAAACAGGGCAGCCCAGGCCCTTGGGGGTCTCCCTGCTCCCACCCCAGTCTCTGGAGGCCCCAGGCTTCACGCAGCCTCATCAGGGACAAGGGTCCTGCTGCCCCAGGTGACACAGGATACGGTGTGCAATGGGAAGGTGTGTAAAAATTTATTTTGTTGTAGAGAACAAACCTAAAACATCACAGCTCCAGCAGACGTGGAGCAGGGACAGACACCAGGCACGGGCCTGGGGTGGCAGAGCCACACATGGCGGGCATGGAGAGGGATAAAGACACAGCAGGGACATGGCCCTGGCAGTGCCAGGAACCAGGGGCCAGCAGCACGTGGGTGCCCGACTGGCACAGCAGCTCTGGCACAGGCAGGGACTCCCCAGCTGGCCAGTGCTGGGGACTGTGGGCACCACTCTGGGGCTGTCCCCTGAGAGATGCTGGTGGCACCTCACATGCCCCTCACTGGCTCCAGGCCACGGTAAAACGTTTAAATAGACAAAACACATAAAAAAGCAGCTCCAGGTGCTACCTCGGAGCTGCCCCCCCAGGCTGCCTGCAAAGAGGCCGACCCTGAGTGTGCTGGGGGAGCCCAGCTTGGTGTCACTCAGCCAGAGGCTCATCCAGGCTCCCTGTGGAGGGACAGGAGCCCAGGGATGGGTGCTGGCCTTGCTCTTTGGGACTTGGAGACAGGGGCACTGCGGAGCTCTGACCCCAGAACGGTGCTGAGCTCAGTCCCGACCGCTGATGCCAGTTCAGGTGCAGGCAGGGGACAGGGGAAAGGAGCTTCCAGTTGTACCAGGAGCCTCACACTCTGGACAGGGCCCTGCACAGGGGACAGCAGGATGTGGGCTGTAGGGCACAGCATGGCATCAGCTCAGTGATGGCACTGCCAGGAAGGACTGTGGGCACCCAATGCCCTCACAACCCTTCCCAAGGCTCCCAGAGCCCTGTGAATACTGGTGACCATGAATACTGGTGGCCAGGGCAGGGGTGGGGACAAGATGGGCCATGCAGGTGGCAGGAAAGGAGGGCAGATGGACCCAGAGCCCAGCACACTGCGGGACTCACAACATTTTTGTGCAGAAACAAAAGAGCCTGGGACAGACCCTGGGTATCACTGTCCCCCCTCACAGCCCAGGGCTGCAGCCACTGCACCTCAGCAAGAGGGGCCAGGCCTGACCCCAAAACACCAGGGCTGGGGGCTTTAAGTGCCTGGCCCTCCCTCCCCAGCTGCCTTTCCCAGCACTGGCTGAGGGAAACCAGGACAGGAGATGGAGATGTGCCCCAGGGAGCTGGAGCCATGAGCTCATTTGACAGCTCAGCTGCTGCTGGAGCTCCCAGGGGCTCTGAGAGCATTGACCACCCCCAGAATTGAGGGCACCAGCACAGCCCTCTGGGGAGGGGACGTGCCCGGCCCAACAGACACTGAAACACTCATGTTCGAGCTTAAAAACAAACATTAAAAAAATTGAACAGAATAAAAGATGAGGGTGATCCTCCAGCTGCTGGTGAGGCAGATCCCCAGCAGAGCTGCCTGCCCTGGTGCCACTGGGGCCAGGAGGCCACAGGGTGAGGCTGGCTGGGGCCAGGGATCTGTCCTGTTGGTGCTGGGAGGTCTGGTTTCACTGGCCCTGCAATCCAGGCTGGGGGAAAGGAGGATTTCCTACCAGGGACCAGCTTGAGGCAGGGCCCCTCACCAGGGTGTCGCTGGGGACAGGGAGCTGGTGTCATGGGGGGATGGGGTGCAGAGTGGCTCTCATTTGTTCTTGGCCAGCACACGGTACAGTGTGAACCCCACCAGCGCCGTCACCGCCGCCCCCAGGGCCACCCGGAGCCAGAAGGATGCGACTCCCAACTCCACGGCATTCAGGTGCCTGCAAGGAAACGGAGAAGAGGCTGGTGAGTTTGACTTCCCAACGTTCCCCACCAGCCCACAGTGCTCCCACCCCACACATGGAGATTTGGGGGGCCCCTGGGGGGGACAGGGTGAGCACAGCACTGGGGGATACAGCCCAGCTGACGAGGAGGCTCCAAGAGATTCCCAGCCCCACGTGCCGGAGTACCCGTCACCTGGCATCATCATCAAGCCAAAGGGGTGGCTGGTGGGAAGGATGTGGCTGTCCCCTCCCCTGGCCTGGAAACAGCACACCAACACCTAAATAATTAGCAGGAGCATGGAGTTATCTGCCTTTCTAGGTCAAGCTGCCTTTCCAAACCCAAGTGACCCCGGAGCGGGTGCCACGGAGACACCGGCACAGCCGGTGACTCGGACCGAAGGGCAGCGAGGGAAGGAGCCCAGCATACACATTCCCTTCCTAAACACGTGCTGTCCTGCACCAGCCTGCTCCTCTCCGAGGAGAGGCACATCCATTATTCATTCCCCACTACATCGGGGGAGCACAGCCAATCCCCAGCCCTCCATTACGCTGTTATTTATTTATACCACATACCCTAAGATATATTAAGAATATTTAAATTTTAATACCGCAGAAAGGGGAGAAAAAAAAAAAGCGTCAGCTCTAAAAATAAAGTTGTTTATTGAAAAGAAGCTAGAGGGAAAACTACTCACTAGTAATCCCATCCTGCCTTCCAATGCTCCCACATGTTTCTCCCTGCGAGGGCTCGGCCCCCAGCGCTGTGCTCGCTCTTCCCACCCCTGGAGCAGAGATTCCACACACAGCCACGTTGTCCTTCTTCCCACATCCCCCCTCACCTCCCATGGCCAGCCTGGCACTGTTTCTACTCCGTTCCCAGCTCCTGTGGGATGCAGTTCCTCCCAGAGGGAGGTTGTGTGACACAGGTCTCGCTTCACTGACCTCTTTTTCAGTCTGATCCATCTCATCAGGAGAAAATTGCTGCCACTCCCCCCGCGGGCCTTGGCAAACTAAGCTGGCTACTTCTCTCCAGCATTTTTTATCTTAGGCTTCAAAAATAAACACTCCTGTGGCAGGATCTATCTAATAAATCTGCCAGAGACAAATATGAGGCAGAAGAAAACCTCCCCACTTTGCAAATAGGGGAAGAAATGGCCTTTCTGTTTCAATTCTATGAAGAGATCACAGAATCCCAGAATCATTGAGTGGTTTGGATTGGAAGGGGCCTTAAAGCTCATTTGGTTCCACTCTCCTGTTGTGGGCAGGGACACCTTCCACTAGCCCAAGTTGCTCCAAGCCCTGTCCAGCCTGGCCTTGGACACTTCCAGGGATGGGGCAGCCACAGCTTCTCTGGGCAACCTGTGCCAGGGCCTCCCCACCCTCACAGGGAAGAATTTCTTCCCAATACCCCATCTAACCCTGCCCTCTGAGGGCAGTGGGAAGCTACTCCCCCTCATCCTGTCACTTCATGCCCTAAATGACACCAAAATCATTAGGTGACACCAAAAGCTGGAGAGAAACAAAGCAAAAGCAATGTGTCAGAGGTCAGGTTTGGACACAGCTCCCTCCCCAAGCTTTGCTCCCAGCAGAGCCCCCTCCACAGGAAGGATACTAACGGGAAGGTGGCAGCAGTGGCCAGCTTGGTGTAGACAGCAGTGCTGGGTGGTCCCTGGCAGTGGCAGGTGAAGGGGAAGGGTGGAGGGAGGCAGTGCTTGTAGCAGAACTCAGCTGGGGCCAGCCCGGGCTGCTGGCTGGCTTCTGGCAGGTCCGTCTTGGAGGCCACGAAGACACAGGGGATCTGGCTGTCCATATAGTGCTGCTGCAGGGACAGGAGAAAGCCCAGCAAGGGGTTAAGTGACCAGCCCCTGGGGGAGGTGGGGCTGCCATGAAGGCTGGAGTCCCACAGGGGCCCTGTGGTCCCACAAGAACCCCGTACAGTCCCCCAGGGTCCCAGCCAGTTACCCTATAAACAGTGGCACAGTAGCTGAAGGATTTGGGGTCGCTCAGGTCGTAGACGAAGCAGGCGACGTCGCAGGCTGTGTCTGACGGCTTCGTGAACGTGGAGTCAGCACTGACCTCATACAGCTGGAGCAGGAGGGGAAAGGACACAGGGCATGTCACTGCCTCAGGGGATCAGCTGTTCCCCACACCAGAACAGGAATGGTGCTGGCTGATCACAGCCACAGCCCAGCCTGGGGTGCTGGGATATGGGAGGATACAGCCAGCCCTGCTGTGAGCCAGGCACTGCACAATTCCCTCCTCCTCCAGACTTACTATGAGGTATTTCTCCTGGCCATTGACCTGCACTGTGTTGATGGTGTAGGGGGATGGCTGTCCCGGGTTCTCCTTCTGGGCCTGCCAAGGACAACACTGTCAGACAGTGGAGACACGAGCAGCAGGGGACAGAGTTTCAAACTGCCCTGAGCCCCAGTGGCCTAACAGCCACCTGAAGGGCAGCCAGGGCCTGCCACGAGACGTGGGGCTGTTCCTAACAGGCAGGGAAAGTCAGCATCACCGTGGTGAGACTGGGGAAATACAGCTGCCTGGAAAAGGCACAGCCCCTCCAGATCCTTGGCACAAGCAGAGGGAGTGGGCCCACTGCCTCAGCCAAAATTATGGATGTGACAGCCACAGAACCACCAGCACGCAGGAGGGGGTAAAGCATGGGCAGGGAGAGCATCACACAGGGGGCAGGGAGATGCCATCATGGGATAGGTCACTCCATGACCTCCGGCTCTGCCTCCTGCTCCTGCCCTGTGCAGCGTGGCCGGACAGGGAGCAGCCACTCACCGCCAGGCTCCTGCCGAGGAAGGCCTGCAGGAAGGCGGACTTGCCTGCGCCCCGGGCTCCCAGCACCTTGCACAGGAACACATTCCTCTGGGTCTGGCCTTTCTCCAGGTCAATCCTCTTCTCCCGGGTCACTGGCAGGAGAGAGGATGGGTGAGCACAAGGAGGGACCCGAGCCGTGACAGGAGGGGAGGGCATGGCCGTACCCGTGAGGGCCTGTGTCTGCGAGTCCTGCTCCGACAGGATGGGGTAGCCCAAGTAGCCCAGGCACTCCAGGCAGTGCCGTACATCCAGGTAAGCCACGAGCCTGGAGAGACAGAGCGAAGGCGAGAGGGTCAGCGAGGGCTGAGTGATGTGAGCAGGGGCGGGGGAGAGGGACTGAGCTTACGTCCACTGGCAGAGGAATCCATGCAGGGAAAGCAGGCCTTTATCAGTGGTGCATACCGTGTTGGAGAGCTCGGGGCCCCAGGGCACGCAGGGGAACACGCTGAAGAAGTTCTGCAGCTCTGTGTGCGAGAGGGCTCCGTCTTGGTCCTGCCAAAACAAAGGGTGTCAGCAGGAGAGCCAGGACACAGCCCGTGCCCAGAGGGGTCCCTGGCGCACTGGCCACCTCGCTGGCTGCTGTGGAATGACACAGGGATGCTGTCAATGGCAGGAATCGATCACAGCACAGCCAGAGCTGGGTGAGTGTGCAGAGCCTGTGCCCCAGGGACTGCCACCACTGCACTAGAGACAAGCCAATGTGCTTTGGGATTACAGCTGGAACCAGGCATGACCTGCGCTCCCTTACAGTCCTGAGCTGCTGTTCTGGCTCCCCCAGAGCCAGCAGTCCCACAGCAGCCTCCAAGGGGCCAGCCTGGCCTTCCACACTGCAGAGTATCCAGCCCAAGGTCTGTGTGTGGCCACCAAGCAACCACAGGCCAACACAGCACCCTTAGGCTGGTGTGCCTGAAGGGGAAGTGCTGGCACCTGAGCACACAGGGATGTGCATCCATTCAGTTCTGCCATCTGGGCACACGGGGACGTGTGTCCACTCAATGCTGCCATTCCCAAGCTATTCCCCGTGGCCACAGAGCTGCCATACCCCAGGTGCACATCAACATCTGAATAACCACTCCGAGCAGGTGCATTCAGATCCAATACATCCCCTCCTCCCACTCTCCAAGAGCCAGAGTATGGTACAAATGGGTTGGTTTCTCTCCCTCCCTCGGGCCTGGCAGCCCTCCACAGGGCTGGCAGCTGTGCAGACGCTGGTGCTTGGTCTGTGGCTGCAGGCCAGCAGCTGTGCCCGCTTCCCTGCCACCCTGCCTGCTGCAGCCAGGCACTACAGGGGGCCATGCCAGCTTGATCCTCACTCAGACCCAGCCCTTGGAAGCCCAAACTGCCTTTTGGTCAAGGGTAGTGACCACCACCCATGTGCCTGACAAGCCACCAGACTACCAACAGCTTGCTGTGACCACTTTCTGCTCCCAAAGCCTCCTAAAGGGAATGCTGTGTCAGAGGAAAGCCCTTCACCGGTGCTCCGTGGGCTCCCTGGCACAGAGGGGTGGGCAGGGGAGCAGCTGTGCCCAGGTGTGCAGGCCCAGGAGAGCAAACCCTCCCCCAGAGCCCCACCTTGTCATGCTTCTCAAACAGTCGCTGCAGGAACTGGTATCCCAAGTGGTTCAGCTCTGTGGAGCAGCCGGGGGGCACACGGAACCTGTGGGAAAAATCATGGAATCATTACGATTGGAAAAGCCCTCTGAGATCATCGAGTCCAACCGTTCCCCCAGCACTGCCAATGCTGCCACTAACCCGTGTCCCCAAGTGCCACAGTCACACAGCTTTTAAATCCCTCCAGGAACAGTGACTCCACCACTGCCCTGGGCAGTCTGTGTCGGTGCTTGACAAGCCTTTTGATCAAGAAATTTTTCCTAAAATCCAACACAAACCTCCCCTGCATCTTTCATATCTTATTTTCCAGTTCAAACACCCAAATAAGCCTCCTCAAGCCCTGAACAAAGGGCAGTGTGTGAGCAGATCTCACCCAGAGGACTCAGCTCCCCACTCCCTCCTTGCTCAAGGCCAGCTGTTGCCTTCAGGCCTGGCTATTCCTTGACACAGTCCCCTTGTTTTGGGGAGAATACCCTGAAGGTGCACAGAGGCCTCTCTTTGGCACATCCCAAGCAGCCAGAGAGATGCTGTGCCCTTGCTCCCCCTTGTGCCCAGAGCTCCAGCAGGGCACAGCACTGCCCTGGGGTGCCATCCACCAGCATGTCCCTGTCACCTCCCTGCAGCCTGCTGTCTGGGGAGAGGAGGAGGCAGCTCCAAGCCAAGCCCTTCCATTCCTGCCAGATCCCCACCTCCAGGGTGGCAGGGAGCAGAGAAGAGACAGCAGCTGCAGACTGAGCTGGGAGGGCTGTGCTGACAGCTCACTGCTCCCGACAGAGCTGCTCTGCCTCGGCTCAAGCAGCGACAGAGCAGCCTCCAAAAGCCCCTGACTGATGTCAAGGGAAGTCTGGGACTTCATTCCCCACCTCCCTGCCTGTCTAGATCAGAACCAGAAGCACAGCCAGCAGCCCCAAGGCCTGTTGTACTTGTCCCCAACCCCACGTGTCAGCTGCTGCCTGCAGGGGAAGGCGAGGGCTGTGAACCTGACCCTGACCTAAGGGTCCACAGCAGCCCCAGGGTGCAGGGAGGATCCAGCCAAGGTGCTGGGGACCCCTGAGCCATGCACCACCGGGATGTGACCCCCTGTCCCCTGCCCACGGCAGGACACGCACTGTGGGTACAGGTAATCATCCGTCAGCTCCAGCTCGTCGTCGTAGCCGAAGCGGCGCAGGATGGTCCAGGTGGTCTCGTGCCGGCCCCTCTGGATGAAGAGTGTGTTGAGGAAGAGGAAGCCTGCAGGAGAGATCAGGGGCTCAGACACAGCGGGGTCAACTCAGCCTCAGGGATCCACTCCTTGGGACTGTGCTTTCCCTGGGAAAACAGGCTGCTTGGACACAGAGATCTACCAGCCCAGCACGCTCCAGCTTGCTTTAACAAGAGGGACTAATTAGGCTTGGAATGAGAGGCACGAGGCCTTTCAGGATGTGCTGAAGGAGATGGGTCCCCCCATCCCTTGGGAAGAAGCAGGGAGCCCCTGTGCTGTTACCGTTCAAGGTCAGGCCGTTGTCCTGCACCCCGTCTGTCGTGTTCTTCCACACAACCATCTTCACGTCCTCCAGGGCCTGTGGAGCCAGTGGGTTTCCAAAACAGGACTTCTGCCTCCCAAGGGAAAGAAGGCCACTGTCAGCAAAGCACACAGAGAGAACAACCCTGTCTCACCAGCTTCCCTCTCCCCTGGCAAGGGATGGGGTTTCAGGGAGAGAAAATCCACCCAGCTCAGGGATTTCTGCTTTAGACCTTGACCAAACCCCTGTTCTTCAGCAGCCCAATAAGTTGGGACTCTCTACACCTCCAGAGCCTCCTGGTCTTCCCATAGCAGAGCAAACTCAACCCAAGCTTAGGAAGATGGAACCCCATGTGCTCAGAGATGCACCCTCTGGTGCTTTAGCTGTGGAACAGAAGTATGAATGGGAACAGGATGGCCATGTCAGGAGAAGGCCGGCTTTTGCCTACTATTGGATGGAAAGGGAAGCCCAGGGACTTGGGAATATCTCAGCTCTGCAGCCAACCCTACCTGGAAGTAGTTAAGTTCATCATCACTAAGAATCTGGTTGTTATCCTGGTCTGAGAGATTGAAGATCCGGGTCAGTGCTCGTGCACAGGTGGGTTTCAGCTGCAAGGGACGAATCACGGTGACAAACGGCACCAGCTTCAGCCTGGCCCTTCCTCCTGCAACCCCATACACAGTGGGTTCCCTTCCTGCACTGCCTGGGAACACAGCCCAGCTAAGCACCCTCTGAGGTGGGAATCATGGAATCATTAAGGTTGGAAAAGCTCTCCAAGATCATCAAGTCCAACCATTCCCCCAGCACTGCCAAGGCCACCACTAACCCATGTCCCCAGGTGCCACATCCATATGGCTTTTACATCCTTCCAGGAATGGTGACTCCACCGCTGCCCTGGGCAGCTGTGCCAGTGCCTGACAACCCTTTCTGTGAAGAAATTTTTCCTAATATCCAATCTAAAGTGAGAAAAGACAGTCCATAGGGAATTTTTCTCCTGGACCCTTCCCATCATGGCTAACAGATGGTCTGGAGCACAAGGGTTTCTGCCCCAACACACCCCAGTCCTTGCAGGTCTCTCTGGCCTGGGTATGCTCAGCTGGCTGTGCTGAGCACAGGAATGAACACCATCCCCTTGTCCTGCCTGTGTCAGCCCAAACCCTCCACCTTCCTTCCCAAAGCTGCACACCAGAGCACTGTGATGGGAAGAAGACTCTTCCAGGAGCCTACCTGCTTCTCCTCCGGGTCGTAGAGCGGGGCAGTGGGGTGCAGCACAGCTTTCTGGGCATAGTAGAAGAGCTCAGAGATGTTCTTGAGGTTCTTGGCAGAGCACTGGGGATTCAAAGGAAAAGACAGCCCTGGGAGCTGATGAAAAGGGGTAGGAGGAGGATGATGCGAGCTCCCTGAGCCAGACAAGTTGTGCATCAAAGCAGAGAGCAATATTTGTCCACCATGAGGAAAAATCAAAAGGGAAAACCCCCTGGGTTTTGCTCCGGTTTTGCTGTGCCCACTTCACAGCCCCAGAGCCAACACACAAAGCACAGACAGCCCAAATCACAGGCTCTCAACCCCCAGACATGGGGACTTCTGCAGAGCAGTGTCAGCAGGGCAGCCCTCCAGAAGCACAGAGGCTCCCTGACTCACACCAGATCAGCACTCCGACCCCTCAGGGAAGCTCTGCAGACACCCTCCAGTTCCCTCACCTCCACACAGGTCTCAATCTCCGAGAACTGGTTCATGATGGGCAGGATGACCTCCATGGAGCTGCCCATCTGCAAGTCAGACTTGTTTCCCACTAAAATAATGGGGATCCTGGCAAAGACAGAGCACAAGTAAGGCCACCCCTCCCTTGGTCCCGGCACTGTCCCAGCCACTGGTGCTCCCATGGGGCAGGCTGGGGAGCCCCCACCCCTCCTCTGCAAGGTCCAGAGCAGCTTTCCTGCCTCCCATGGCCAGGAGCATCCATCTGGAGAAACAAACTGCCTGATCCTGCTTACGCTTTCACCCAGCAACAATATGTTCAGCAGTCTTTAATCCAGCATAGCAGTCTTTAATCCAGCATAGCAGCCTTCTGCCTAAATGATCCACACACAGATTGCAGCTCAGAGATTCCCTTGGCAGCCTCCTTTCTCTGTCTGGTTGAGAGGAGATCAAGGGGAAAGAAGGATCCATCTCCAGTGGCCCCCTGCCTCAGCTGGATCTCTAGAGGAGAAAAGCCCACACGTTCTTATGCTACAAGGGGTCTAGCCACAAGCCACAGTCACGGAATAGTTTTGGTTGTAAGGGACCTCATTCCACCCCCTGCCATGGGCAGGGACACCTTCCACTAGCCCAGGTTGTTCCAAGCCCTGTCCAACCTGATCTGGATCAAAACACAAAGCTGGTTTGGTTTCAGCACCCGAGGAAGGTGGTGGGTTCCCCACAGCCCCCAGAACCCCCCAAATCTGCACCCACAGATCATGGGCCACACACGGTACCTGGATCCCTTTTCAAGTCCCCCGTTCACCATGGGGATCCACTTTGTGCGAATCTGGAAGGTGAGCAGAGGGTGTCAGCACAGCCTGGGGAGGGAGAGGCAGATCCCAGGCAGACAGCAGGGCCCTGCAGCCATCTGCTCCCCAGCATTCCCCCGCACCAGCAGGCAGAGCAGACCCAGGGATGCTGGATACCAGTGCAAGGATTCAATCAGCCTGTTGTGAGGACAACCACCAGTGTGGGAGCAAGCTTGTGCTGTGCTCAGCCTCTGCCTGCAGGAGTCTCAAACCCCAAATCCCCCATAGGGCTGGTATGTGCTCACACTACGCAAGGGCAGCATGGAAACCCCAGTGCTGGGAACCCCTTCCCCTCCGGCTCTGCTGCCGAGGTGGGGCTGCGGTGACACCTGTTACCTTGTCGATGGTGGCCTCCTTGGTGACATCGTACACCACACAGACCACGTTGGCCTACAAAAGAAGCAGCAGAGGGTGGTGAGGGGGTCCCTGTGCACACCCACAGCAGCAGGGAATGCCGGCAGAGCTGCCACAGAAACGCGGCCGTGGCGGCCGAGTGCACGTGGGTGTGGACACGTACACAGCCCTCCACACACACAGCCCTCCTCACACACAGCCCTCCTCACACACAGCCCTCCTCACACACAGCCCTCCTCACACACAGCCCCCCTCATACAGCCCTCCTCACACAGCTCCCCTCACACACAGCACCCCATATACAGCCCTCCTCATACAGCCCTCCTCACACACAGCCCCCCTTACA
This sequence comes from Neopelma chrysocephalum, assembly GCF_003984885.1. Taxonomy (NCBI): domain Eukaryota; kingdom Metazoa; phylum Chordata; class Aves; order Passeriformes; family Pipridae; genus Neopelma; species Neopelma chrysocephalum. Next base: position 13,066 of record NW_020897722.1, read on the forward strand.
CAGCCCTCCTCACACACAGCCCTCCTCACACAGCTCCCCTCACACAGCTCCCCACACACATAGCCTTCCTCACACACAGCCCTCCTCACACACAGCCCTCCTTACACAGCTCCCCTCACACAGCTCTCCACACACATAGCCTTCCTCACAGAGCCCTTCACACTCAGCTCTCCTCACACACAGCCCCCCACCCACAGCCCCCCGACGTGAGCCCACAGCCGCCGGGAGCACAGGCCGGCTCCTCTGCCCCGGGAGCTGCCGACCCCAGGCCCGCCCGGATCCCCTCCCACAGCCGCGGCCGTGCCCTCCTCCCCTCCCGACCCCGCGCAGACGGTGCCCTGGCTTTATCGGAAGCAGACAGGAGGGATCACTGGTCCTTTCAGGAGAGAGTTTAGCGCTAATCCTGAGGACACACAGGGTTTAGGCAGGATTTCCTGGAGCTGTTTAAAGCCTCTGTGTACTCCTGCTGTCTGGGTGGAGGGGGCAGGACCCCCATGCCCACCTCCTCAGCGCTTAACCACCGGGATGGGGAGGTTAAATAGCTTTGTTCACGTGAGAGAAACAGTTTTATTATCCACAATTAAAAGGTCCTTGTCTCTGCAGAGCCAAGGCTAATCCCAGGGCAAAGAGCAGCTGGGTGCATCCCAGCCAGACAACTCAATTATTCCTCCACGGCTGCTTCAAGGGCTTCCTCATCCCTCCCTGCCCAGCGCTCCCCAGGGCTCCAGTTCCCAAATTAACTTCTCTGTGCCACTGCTTCATCAGGCAGCCACAGGGATCTAATGCAGGAGCAGAGGGTCTTGCCCAAGCTCAGCAACTGCTTCTCCCCTCTTCCAAGTCCATCAGGAACATCCTCAGGCTGAGAGCACATCATCTGCTCCACAGCCTCCTCCTGCCCCCCACTGCTCTCCTTCTGGAGGCTCCCCCGAGGGCCAGGACAAGCCACATACAACAGCTTACAAGACAGAGCAGGATTAAACAAGTCTCTAAACAAACCAGAGCATTAATCCACGGATAACCAACTGCCTGGCCCCCCTGGGTGGCTAACGGGGAGGGGAGCAGCCACGTTCCCTTTGGGAGCTGCAGTACCACAGGCTCCTGTCCCAGACAGCCCTGCTCACCTTGGAGATCTCCTCCTGCAGCTCCTCCTCTGTCTGCTCTGTCTCTGAAAGGGAAACAGAGCTGTCACCATCTGTCCTGGCAGCAGGACCCCTTCCTAGTCCCCTCAGAGGCAGGGACGGGGAAAAGCCAGGCGGGATGGGGCCCTACCTGAGTAATCCACTATGTGTGTGGGGACCTTCTCAGGGGTGACGTCGGCCGGGATCGTGATCTCCTCTGCCCGGGGGGGCACCTGCAAAGCCAGCACAGCTGTCCAGCCAGCCATGCCAGGCAACAGCCAGCTGGGAGCACGGGTGACAAGGGACATCACACCCCAACGTGGGCACTGCCCAGCACCCGCTCTGGCAGGGTGGGATGAGCTACGGATCATGGATGGCTTTTGGCCCATTGGGCTGCAGCAGCTCCCTGCACCCCATCCCTCACACAGCCCATGTCCCTGAGGTGGAATCTCCACATGCCCACCAGGTCCAGCCTGCCTCAGCTACAGCCACCCCTGCCCAGCCTGGCCTCCCGCAGCCACGGCCTCGGGCTCCAGAGATAAGCCCTGGGCACACCAGAGATAAGCCCTGGGCACTCCCTGGGCACTCCCCGGCTGCCTGGGCTCAGTGCTAACCTGACTGTCTGGGCTGGGCTGGCAGCAGAGGACGGGCCACAGGGCTGGTCCCCCCAAACCCCTGAGCTGATGCTTCCCAGCACAAGATCATGCAGGGCACCAGCTGCTTGTAGGCAGTGGGAGAAGCCAGCTGATGACTCAGGGAGAATGTGCCCAGACAGACTGATCCCATTTTCCCATCCCAGCTGTGCTGGGACATCAAGCTGCCCTGCTGGAGGCTTCAAGGGGAAGGATGGATCTGCTGCTGGCAGCTGGCCTGGCTCAGAGCACCAAACCCAGCTCCAGATGGGTACAGAGGGGTGGGGAATGTGGCTTGGCCCCTTCCGAGGGCTCTGTGCCAGTGCCAGGCTGGATTTGGGAGGAAGGCTGGGCCCTGCTGTGCTGGTGGCCACAACACAGAGACCCCCAGCAGCAGCGAGCGGAGGCCTGGGAGGTACCAACACCCTCCCAAGGGCAGAGAGAGCCCCACATCAGAGCACAAACAGGAAAACAGCACCTCAGCTGGAGCTCCGTGTGGTCCTCACCGACCTCACCTGAGCTTTAGCGGCGATTGCTGGTGACTCCCACGGCTGTCACAGCCCAGAGCTGTGAGCGCCCCCAGACACCCCGACCCCCGGCCGGTGGCACTGGGGACAGAGCTGACCCACCCGGGGGGGTGTGTGTCTGTGTGCCCCCTCCCCGCTCACCTCTTCAGGAAACTCCTCGCCCACCAGGGCCATGATCAGGGACGTCTTCCCCACCTGGGCTAGGAAATAAAGGGAGGACGTTGACATTGGCACCGGCACGGCAGAGCCTGGGGGGGACAGCGGCAGTGGAGCCACGGTCGGGGCCGGGGCTGGTGACCGTGACACCCGCGGGGCTCGGGACCACCGGCGGACCCGGCCGCTCCCCCGGCCCTGCCGGTACTCGGGGATCCCCTGTACCTTCGGCCTGCCCGGGACCCCCGTGCCCCCTCGGCCACCCCGAGCAGGAGGACCCGCCCCACCGGAGCTCCGGGACCCCTCGGGACGCCCCTCACTCTCCCTTCACAGGAGGATCCCATGCCCGCCCAGCCCCTCAGGACCCCCCTCACTCTCCCTTCACAGGAGGATCCGACCCCCGCCCGGCCCCTCAGAGCCCCCCTCACCCTCCCCGAGCAGGAGGATCCGCACGTCCCGTTTCATGGCGGCACCGCCGCCTCCCTGTCCCCCCCCACTTCCGGCCGCACCACCGAGCGGCGGCGCAGAGCGGCGCGGGGCACCACAGCGCCCCCTGGCGAGGGCAACACGCTGAGACCTCCAGGGTTCGTCTGTCGATGGTTTATTAACGAAAAAAATGTAACGACAACAAACGGCGAACGGGGCCGTGAAACACATCCCGGGGCCGGGCGGGGCCGGCCCGCCGCCGCCGGGCCCTGCAGCTGTGGGGACGGTAGTTGAGGCCTGGTTGGGGCCGGAGCCGGGGCCTGTCCCGGGAGCTGGGGCCGGGCCGGGCCCCCCCGGGTTCTGTCCCCGCTGGACAAGCGCCGCCAGTCCAAGGCCCGCCCGGCTCAGCCGCCCGTCAGTTCCCACACGAGCACGGCGCTGTGCGAGGCCGTGAGGAGGCGGCGGCCGGAGGGCGCGAAGCGGCAGAGGTGGACGGTGTCGTCATGGCCGGCGTAGTCCTGCGGGTCCCCGGCCGGGCACGGCTGCAGCCGCAGGAGCCGCGCTGGGAGAGGAGGGTCAGGGCCGGGCTGGGGGCTCGGACTGCTCCCGGCCACTCACAAACCCGCTCCCTGGGGCTTTTCCCTGCCAGGACCACCCTTCCCTGTCACATCTGGACCCTCTCCAGACTTGTCCCTGCCAGGAGCACCGTTCCTGGTCACCCCCCGGGCTCTCTCCCTGCTGAGCTGGGAGTTGCTGAGCTGAGTGACACGGGACAGGCAGATCCAAACCACTCCAGGCGCGAGGTGCCCTTGTCAGGAGCAGGGTCGTGACTGTCCCCTGCCATGGGAAGGTCCCTGCTGCCTCCTGGGCTGCAGCCCATAACCCCGGGAAGTCATTCCAGTGACAAATCCTGCCCCTGGACAAGCAGGACTGAGCTCATGCATCTCATTTCTGACCTAGGAGTCTCCCTGGGGTTTCTCCTTGCCCTGGACCATAGCTCCCAGGGTTTGAGGATATGGTGTGTGTGCATGTGTCTCATTTTATGGAACAAGGACCCTTGTTCCCCCCCCTCACAGTAGAAGGGGAGACCCCTCCCCGTGAGGGGCCCAGGCAGCCCCAGCACTCACCATGGAAGCCGAGGGCCATGAAGGGCGCGGCCGGGGACAGGCTGAGCGAGGTGGCAAAGGCTGGCAAGGAGACTCTCCTGACCACCTGCATCCAGCAAGAGAAACACCAACTCCTCACAAGGGGGAAGGGACAGCCCAGAGCTGTGCAGCGAGTCAGTAGGAGGGTAACGGGAGGCTTGAAGGTGCACAGCACCTCTGGAGCTTGGAAACCTGCCCCAGGCATCCAGGAGATGGCTCAGCAATGTGGAGAGTGCCAGTGCTCCTGGAAGCAGCCACCTTCCCCTGCAGTGGGATCAGGGACTGGCTGCTTGCCCGGACACAGCCCGAGGCAGGGGCAGGGCTCTGCTGCTCCCCCGGGAGTTTCCAAGATGTCAAGCTGTTCCCTGAGCCCAGCCCACCCCTGTGACAGGGGCTAACACAGGGCAGCACTGCCTCCCCCCGGCCCCGGGGCAGGGCACAGGTACCTGCTTCTTGCGCAGATTGTAGAACAAGGCTTCCTCCTGCATCCCAAACCCCACGTAGACCAGGACATCTTGTTCCCAAGGGCAGAACGCAGCCAGGCTGGGAGGGAGGTCGAGACCCTGGTGAGGGAAACCAAAGGCAAGAAAAGTCTGGATTCTCCATCTTGACCCAATACAATGGGGACAAAAGGAGAGCACAGAGGAACTTCAGGGCTCTGAGTATCTGAGCAGTGGGAAGTTAATATGATGGAGGCTGTTTCCTCCCTCTTGCATTCCCATCTCATGGAAAGCAAGGAGCACCCATACACTGCCATGAAAAACTGAAGCAAATTGTTTAGTGTCAGAGGAGCAGGAGACATGAGCGTCCAGCAGGTTGAATTTCTACTGAGATGTTGCTGCAGGGGATTGTTGAAGGTGGGATTGGGTTATGGATTGGCTTAACACAAGAAAATAGGGCCCAGAAGACAGATCTTGAGTAGTGGATACAAGATTAATCCTTCTCACTCTGGGGAGAGCTATAGCGAGTTTCCTTCCAGAGGAAATCCAACATTTTGGAAAGAAACAGAAGAAACATTGACAGAACCCAGCTGCTGTATGGAAGCTCCCTCCTGCCTGTCAGTCTCACCTGGACCAGGGGCCATCTCCATATCTTCTCCAATACAGATCCTTCCTCCCTTTCTAGCAGGTGTCCTGCTGCCCAAACCTCACCCTGGGTTGGAGCCAGAGGCTTCTGCCAAGCAGCACAGACACACAGGGCTGAGTACTTGGCTCTGTGAACCCGTCATGGTGCTCCTGGCTTGGAATATTCATGCTCCTCAAGACTGTCAGAGTTAGCAGCACGTTCCTAATTAGCTCTCTCTCCTGCACACTGTGCTCACGGCTGCCTGTGCTCTGGTTTGCTGGCACAGGGGCGTCAGCTCTTTGCAGGTGCCATTTTGGGCTCCTCATGCTTAAAAGTCAGTGCTTGGAGCAGTTTGGTACCGCTACAATCGCTTTCCGCACACAAGAAGGTTTGTTAACAAGATAACTCTGTGAGCAGAACTATCAGAGATGACATTCCTAAGCACACTCTCTCTGTCAGAGCCCTGTGCATCCCTCCTCTATCTCTGCTGGTGCCAAGCCCCACGCCAGGAGCAGGCAGGGGCTGGCAGGAGCCAGGCTCACCTCGGGGTCAGCAGGAGCTGGGAAGCTGAGCCAGTCGAGGAGCTCACACTTGTCCTGCAGCCAGTCGGAGGCCCAGACGCTGACCCGGCGGTCCGAGCTCGTGGCCAGCCAGAGCTCACCCCCTTCCACCCCGAAGTCGTGGTACTAGGGAACACAAACACAACACTGGGACTCTGGAGGCTGCAAAGGAAGGTGACACCAGAGAGTGGGGCAGGAGCTTGTGGGAACACGGGTCTTGTGTTTAGGGGATCAACGCCAGGATTAACCTGTTTGTGGCTGCCTGCTCCCTGGAAGTGTCCAAGGCCAGGTTGGATGGGGCTTGGAGCAACCTGGGACAGTGGAAGGTGTCTCTATCCATAGCGGGGGGGTGGAACTGGATGATCTTTCAGGTCCCTTCCAACCCAAACCCTGGCCTGAACAACACAGTTCTCTTCCCTGGGACAATGTCTGGATCTGCACATCTCCCAGGGAAGTCCTTTTCAATACCATGTGTCCCCTAACAACATCCTTCACCTAGAACCAAGGAGGATCTCCTCGGTCTAAATTACCAGGGAACGCAGCCTTACAGCGTGGATGACTGGAAAGCCTGAGAACTCAGGGAAAATTATTCCCATTTCTGCTGCACAAAGGAAAAAAACTCTTCATGAAGAAGAAGACAAAGGAGGTGTAAAACCATCCCACTGGTGCACAAACAAGTCTCCCAGCTCCTCAGAGGAATGGTACAGGAGGTCAGGCTGCCCAGGAGCCTTTTTTGGGGGACACAGGGGCTGCAAGCTCCCAGCCTGGGCTGCTCTCAGGGGTGCTGCTCTCTGAGAGCCTGTGGCACAGGCCCATGTCAGACCTGTGTGTCCACAGCTGCCACCAAAGGTCCCCCCATCCACAGGCACAGGCTGCACCTGCAATGCCTGCAGCTTTACTCCACTGGATATATCCCTGGAAAAACTGATCAGAAGTTACTGGAGGGGATGGGGGCCTGAAGAGGAAAAGCAAGGGACAGGGAAGCAAACACTGACCATGCTGCTTCCCACAGCCGTGCAGTGACACACGAGGACTTGCTCCTGGGGTCTCACCTGCTTCCTGGTGCACTGGAGAACAGTGATGGGGGAGCCTTTGTGGTCAGCCACGACATGGATGGTCATTCCAGTGCGAGGGCTGCTCACAGCCACCAGCCCGTCCTTGCCCCCCGATAAGATCATTTCTCCTGAAAGGAGACAAAAGAATGGGACCCTTGAGAAGAATAACCAAGAGGAGAAAGGTCCAAGATCACGGGATATTGGTGTCCCAAAACACTGTGAAAGGCTGGGAACATCCCCGTCAAGGGCTGGGTAAGATGAGATGTCTCAGACACCCATTAAACCTCCACACTGAAGAAGAGCCACAGTAGATCATAAGCAGGAGGGCACAAAAGGGTTTGTGGTTTGTGGTACCCAAACCCCTTTGTTATCCCATTGCCAATACACCTCCCATCTCCTATTTACCACATGCTCAGCTGGCAGAGCCACCAAAGCTCACTGAGATGAGTTCTGTGGCTCTCCCTGGCCCCAGGGTTTTGGGCAGGTAGCCAGGACACAGAGCAGCTGGAGGTCAGGGTAACCCAGGCAGCACCAAGCCACATTCCCCAAGGCCACGTGTCCCTGCTGTGACCTTGGGCAGTCTCACCATCCGTGGAGTAGGTGATTGCTGTCAGTGCAGCACTGTGGGGGTGCATTTTCAGCTCCATCTCCGTCCTGGAAACACTGAACACACGGATGGTGCCGTCACTGTATCCTGCCACCACGTGCTGGCTCTCAGCTCCCCACAGCCCGACGGGACGAGGCTTCCAGGCCAGGCACTGGCAGCTCTGCGAAGGAACCAGAGATGACACAGTGGATACTTCCCTGTGCCAAGAGGAAGGGATTGATGTACCACAAACACTTACCTGGTTGAGCACCTGGAACTGGACCACCAGCTCTGTGCTGCTCAGAGCCCAGACCCTCACGCTGCCATCCTCCCCACACGTGGCACAGTGAGTCTCGTCAGGACTGAAGCACACCTCGGTCACCTGCACCAGGAACAAGGTGGGCAACAGGGGCTCTACACGTGCCACAGCCCAGAGCACATCAGCTCCTCTGCCCCTCTACCCACTCTTGGGAGACATCAGACAAGATGGAACATAAAGGAAGGTGGATGCTTTGGTTTTGGGTTTAAATTGTGGGCTGACAGGATGAGAGGAAATGGCCCCAAGTTGCACCAGGGAAGGTTTAGATTGGATATTAGGAAGTATTTCTTCATTGACAGGGTTGCAAAGCACTGGAACAGGCTGCCCAGGGCAGTGATGGAGTCGCCATTCCTGCAGGTGTTCAAAAGATGTGTGGATGTGACACCTGAAGACCTGGTTTAATGGTGAACATGGTGGTGGTGCTGGATTGACAGCTGGACTTGATGATCTTAGAGGTCTTTTCCAACCTTTAAAATTCTATGATTCTACGACAGCTGGGCTTGTCATGGAAAACAGGAAACCTAACCCCAAACAGTTAATAAACCTAACCCCAAGGGGGTTAACAAACCTAACCCCAGAGGTAGGACCAGGCACTGTGCACCACAGGTCGACGTAAAATTCCTTCTCTTCTACCATTTGAACACTTTTTCCTGTAGCATAAAGACACCCCAAAGCAACAGCAAAATTGAAAGCTGGCCCAGCCCCTCTGACCTTGCTCTTGTGGCCGCTGATGAGCCGGATGCTCGTGCTCTCCAGCCAGTTGATGTACCACAGGGTTCCTGCCGTGGTGCCCACAATGCCCATTTCCAGGGAGTCGTCAAAGGCTGCGCTGACGATCGTCCCATCCAGGGTGATCTCATGCTCTAGCAGGACTGAGCTGGACCTGGAGGAAAGGAAGATGGGAGAAGGACTGGCTCAGGTGTTGGAACAGCCATTCTGCCTCCTTTAAATGCAATTTCTTAGTGAGCCCAGTTCAATGAAGGGCCCCTGTCTGCAGATCAGTGACTCCCATTGCACTGGGAGAGCTGGGGGAGTTCAGCCTGGAGAAGAGAAGGCCCTGGGGAAACCTGAGAGCCCCTTCCAGGGCATAAAGGGCCTCTAAGAGAGCTGGAGAGGGACTTTGGACGAGGGCCTGGAGTGACAGGGCAAGGGGGTAATGGCTTCCCACTGCCAGAGGGCAGGGTTAGATGGGATACTGGGAAGGAATTCCTCCCTGTGAGTGTGGGGAGGCCCTGGCACAGGTTGCCTGGAGAAGCTGTGGCTGCCCCATCCCTGGAAGTGTCCAAGGCCAGGCTGGACGGGGCTTGGAGCAACCTGGGCTGGTGGAAGGTGTCCCTCCCCATGGCAGGGGGTTGGAATGGGATCGTCTTGAAGGTTCCTTCCAACCCAAACCATTCCAAGATTCTATGATTTGCACTGTAACCATCTTTTATAGGGAAGAAAGAAAATGAAGGATGCAATAGCGTGAGAGAAGAAACAAAGGCAATGTATTTTCCCTAATTCTCCTAAAGGAATTCCTACAAACCACTGACACAAATTTCAGGCATGATAATCTCCACCCACTTCCAGTATTAAGAGGGTTCAGCTACCTGTGGCAAAAATTCAGTCAAAAGATCCAGAGAGAAAGAATCAGCAGCCGCAGGGTGGAGAGGAAAAGCTAAGGATGAAGAGCTCAGGAGCAGGGCGACGTCTGTCTGTGAAGAGCCACCTCTGAGACAGGTCCTGGGAGCTGCCAGGTGAGGGGCCACGACTGCCTACCTGGCATCAGGCCCTTTCAGCCTCAGCTCCTGCACGCTGCCCACTGCCCACAGGCGGATGCGCTTCGTGTTGCTGCCGCTCACCAGCCGGTCGTGCCGACACAGCAGCACCCCTGGGGGGCACAGGGGGATGGGGGCACCCGTGAATATCCACTGCTCTCAGCCAGCACCCCGAGCACGCCCCTGACAGCCAGGCCACTGATGCACTCCAGCAGGAAAAGTGGGGGAGGTTCTACAGCCAATACCCAGTGTTTTACAGGCTAGGGGTCTGTAGGAGCTTTGGAAGAGGGTAGTGGTGGAATCACGGTGCCATGAAGTGTTCAAAAAGCACGTGGATGTGGTGTTTAGGGCCATGGGTCAGTGGTGGACATGGCAGTGCTGGGTTAATGGTTGGACTTGATGATCTTAGAGACCTTTTCCAACCTTAATGATTCTATGATATAACAAGGTGAACCCCCCAGGGAACCCAGGACCCCAAGGTCACAGATCCATTGCCACCCCACACAGCTTGCATCTGACACAGCAAACTGGTTTTCTGAGCACAGCTGAAAGCAGAGCTGTGCAAGCTCACAGCTCTTTGTTCCCCACACATTCCCTGACCTCCCTGATTCCAGCACCCACCGATCTCGCCCTCATCAGCCTCCCATGTCATGAAGCAGCAATTGGTCTCAGTGTCCCACACACAGATCTGGCCTGAGTTGGTCCCACTGTAAAGAAGAGTGTCAGCACCATAACAGAGAGACGTGAGCTCCACCAGCCCCAGCACGTCCGGGGCAGGGGCCTGATGAACCTGCCAGAGCACAAAAAACAGGCATGTCAAAGAAAATATGGTTCTTACCTACATCAGCAAAGAAACCCCTCCTCCTCCCCTCAATTCATGCAATTAATGTCTCAAATACAACCAAAAGGCTCTCGTGGACAGCCAAAGTCACAAGAAATCCTCAGCTCTCACAGAGCTGTGGGGGTAGAGCCTCCGTTGCCCTCACCAGTGGCTTGGAAAAGAAATCAGAGATGCTAAAAATAAATTTTGAAATGTAAAACGGAGGTTTACCTTGAGGTTGACAGCAGCTCCCTGCTGCTCCAGCAGCCAAAACACCACAGCTCCTCTCCCCACACAGGCCAGGTCTTGGTGAGACACAGGGCTGAAAGCCACATCATGAACTGGCTCCGAGACACAAGTGGACAGGAGGAGCTGGTAAGTGTAGGTGCTCCACAAAGCAATAGTCTGGTCACTGTAGTCCCCTAAGGAGAATGTGAAAAACAGGAGGAATTTTGCAGCCTCAAGATGCTCAAAAGCATCCACACTGCACACACACATTGCCTGTGTCACTTCCCCATCCAGCTGTTTGGACACAACTGTCCCAAACACTGCTCCAGGCATGGACACAACTCCTCATGTGCTCAGCAAAAGCTGCATGACACGACAGATCCTTGACTGAGTTAAGGACAGACAGAGCTGGCCCAGCACTTCATGCTGGAGGTTGCAGCAGACCTGTCCTGGCAGAGGGGTGTGCGGCCGGGGGCTGGGATTGCAGAGGCACAGCAACCTTTCCACTGCTTCTACATCCTTGGGAGTCACTGCACACCCAAACAAACCCTCCAGTGACACTGGGCACTCAGGGCTAACCAGGTATTGAATAAGAAAGGGATGTCACCTTTGCCAAGGTCACAGGAGAGGTGGGAGCTGACCTTGGTGGAAGACACTGCAGCTGGGTGGGAGCAGAAGGCACTGGCCTCGGTGATGGCAAATTCCCCAGCTCCCAAACAGCTCTGGAGGACAGCACTCTCCTGCTGCCTTTCCTAGGCTCTACAAGCCCAGTGGACACTTTCAGCTTTTCTCTCCCTGCAGCCCAGACTGGAGCTGGAAGAGGAGAGTTCCTCTGCCCTGATGCTCCATGGAGAGCACACAGCTCTCTTTCTCTCCAGCAAAGCCTACTTTTTTTTTCCAAGGGCAGGCTCACCAGCCCAGAGCAAGCTCCACAGGTCCCCTCTCATTCAAAACAAGGGCTTACTAGTTGCATGTTGTCCTTTAAATGTCCCCTGCCTAAACAAAACAGACAGCTTGAGTGTCCATCCTGTGCTGGCATGGCTGCCTGGCAGGAGGCTCACAGTTGGAAGCCTTGCTACTTCTATCCAACTCCACCTAAGCAGCAATAACGAGTCCAGAAGAAGGCTCTTCCCTTTGAACAGTAAATACAGTAACCACAAACCATTCACACAGGGTTTAAGGAGCACTAGTGAGTCAGGAGAGGAAAGTGCAGCTTTACCCGCTGTCCCAAGGATACCACAAAGCTTCATCCCCATGAGCCTCACACCCATCTGGCAGGTATTTAGTGCTTCCAGCACCTCGCTCCCATGAGCTGTCTGCTCCAGGGTGCACCCCTGCACCCACACCTGCTGTTACAGGTGTGCTCACCTATGGTGACAAGGAATTTGTCATCCCCAGAGAATGCCATGGCTTGTACTTGTGTCTCGTGGTGGAAGAGCTCTGCCGTGCAGGCCCCATCTGGGATGCTCCAGATGCAGATCTGACAGTGGGAGTCTCCATCCTTCTTCCCTGAGGCAGAGGCAAGAACCTAACAGAACAATGTATTGTCACTGAGACCTCAGTAAGTAATTAGAGAATACTCATTAATGAGTCTTAGCAATATTAGTCCCAAATTAAAGTGGTATGCTTGGCAGATGGAGAATTCTGTGAGAACAACCATTCAGTTGGTGGCGGGAGGGAATGGCAGCATCACCCAGAGGAGGGGAGCAGCCTTTACAGAATCACAAGGTCATCGAGTCCAACCTGTGCCCCATCCCCACCTTGTCACCCAACCCAGAGCACTGAGTGCCACATCCAGTCATTCCTTGGACACCTCCAAGGGTAGGGACTCCACCACCTTCCTGGGCAGTTCCTTCCAATGCCTGACCACCCTTTCCAGGAAGAAATTCCTCCTGACTCTCCCCTGGCACAGCTTGAGGCCATTTGTTCTTGTCCTGTCCCTTGTTCCCTGGGAGCAGAGCCCGATCCCCTCCTGGCTCCCCCCTCCTGCCAGGGAGTTGTAGAGAGTGAGAAGGTCCCCCCTGAGCCTCCTTTTCTCCAGGCTGAGCTCCCCCAGCTCCCTCAGTCTTGCCTCATGTGTCTGACTCTCCAGCCCCTTCCACAGCTCTGTTCCCTTCTCTGGACACACTCCAGCCCCTCCCTGCGGTGAGGCACTGCCACACTGAGCCAGCACAACAGATAACTATGCTCCAAAACGATTTCCACAGCCTCCAGGCAGCAGGAAGAACTGACAAATGGGATTCTAGTCTGTGTCATCCCTTTGGCCCACAGCGACAGGGACAGTCCCCAGCCCTGGGCAGCAGCAGGCCCTTATACCTGGGCGTTGTGGCTGAGGGCGAGTGTGGAGATCTCCTCGGCGTGGCCCAGCCAGTGGTTCTGGGACCCCGAGTGCAGGTCTTCAACCACGATGACGCAGCCACAGGAGTAGGCGAAGAAGCCTAGCAGAGGAGGAGAGGGGATGTTTTCATGGAAAGGCTGCACATCCAGCCCCCACCACAACCTACGTGGAAAATTCTATGATTCATTAATACGTAAAAGCTGACTCTTCTCCATGGCTTGTCAGCGTCAGGTTGGGAGTGGGATAAGATCTCACTTCCCCTAACCTGAGCAAAGCAAAGCTGTTTGGCATCGCTCCAGCTGGAGAAAGGAGGCAGAATGGGCTCCTTGAGCTTTCCTCCTGCTCTCTCCACTCAACAACTGCAGCCCAAGTCTGCTCCACCAACTAACGCTCACTAACAGCAAAGAGTTACTGGATTTTATCAAAACAAAGAGCCCCTGTGTTCAAGCAAAGATCCCAACAGCCAGAAGATCATAACTCTGTTCAGTACACACTTCTATAATCATAACAGAATCCCAGAATGGTTTGGGTTGGAAGGGACCTTAAAGCTCATCTCCTTCCACCCCCTGCCTTGGGCAGGGACACCTTCCACTATCCCAGGTTGCTCCAAACCCCATCCAACCTGGCCTTGAACACTTCCAGGGATGGGATAGCCACAACCACTCTGGGTAACACCTCCCACCCCCCCAGAGCATTCCCAGTGTACCTGTATCTGGGTTCCACACCATATTCCCTCTGCCATTTCCATTGTAGCCGATCACTGCTTTCAGCTTCAAGACCTCGCTGCCTGCTGGAGGAGACAGGCAACTCTGCAAGAAAAACAGACACTGGCTTAAAATAAGCTCTAGAAGTATGGTCTGGGCAGGTGCATCAGCACCCATGTAGGAAAAAGTGAGTGTGCAAACACACACATGTCCTCACACACACATCCCACACGGATTCATACCAATCCTCACACAATTCCATAACTGATGAATCCTGAAGGGCACAATTCTATGTCCAAAAGAGATACTGCCCCAGCACAGCCAGGCACAGATGATTTCAGATAGGGCACAGAACAGGCTGGCAGCAAGTGCCCAGTGAGGAGCAGCTGCTAATCCCACTGGGAAAGAGTTCCATGGGTTTTGCTGGCTTGGATGTGTAGATATTTCAATAGGAAGAGAACTGGAGGAAAAAATGCTGCCAGGTGGGAGGACAGCTGAGGGGGCAAGCTGGATGTAGTTCTTCTCCCAGCACTAACAGCAGAGCTTAGGGAAAGGCCGAGCTAAGTTTCTGTTTTATTACTGCTGTGTTTGTTAACAGAGCAGGAGCTGTGCTGTGCCTCTCCTCACTACACTCCATGGATTTGCCTTCTCCAGCCTGCTCTGCCAACGCAGCTGCTCACAAACATGATGAATCATTCCATTGCTCACTCGTCTTTCACTCTCAATAGCACATGCCATTCCCGTTCCTTTTGAATAAAAATGTATGCAGATTCAGGGAACAGAAAAAGAGTTGAGCACAACTCACTTTTTACTAGTCTGGAAAGAGCTGCATGTAGAAGAGAACTGGGAATTAATGTCAGGATTTCTCACTGAACATCGGCCCAGGGGTATATTTTCCAAAGTGCTTTCAAACAGAGAAAGAAGTGGAAACAATCTGGAAAGCCTCAGCCCCCAAATGCCTGTTCTTTACCAGGTAACCAGCCCAGGCACAACTCTCACCTGGGGGAGCACCGATGCCTTGAAGCGAGGAGTGAAGTGCCGGTAGGAATCCGGGCGCACGGAGCACTGGGACTTGGGGGTTTTGGTTCCCTTCCTGGCTTCTGCCATGCAAAGAAGAAAAAGGTACCTATGGGACACTGCTCCTGGGAGTGGTTTGGGAGCAGCACCCAGGCTGTGGTTTGCTGTCCATTCAGATGCTGTGTACAGTGCACACACATGAGGCAAAAATCAGACTGCAGTGTACACATAAAATATCCTGAGTTGGAAGGGACCCAGAGGGATCATCAAATCCAACCCCTGGCCCTGCACAGACACCCCAACAATCCCACCATGCCCCTGAGAGCATTGTCCAAATGCTCCTGGAGCTCTGGCAGCCTTGGGGCCGTGCCCACTGCCCTGGGGAGCCTGGTCAGTGCCCAACCACCCTCTGGGGGAAGAACCTTTCCCTGAGATCCAACCTGAGCCTGCCCTGACACAGCTCCAGCCATTCCCTACACTGCAAAAATCCTAAGGGTACCCACGCCACGTGCTCTGGGTATTGCTGTGGAACCACAAGCCCCACAGCCCCAAGGAGGACTTCAAAGGAGCATCGGAGGCACAGTTTTATGCTGAAGCTTTTCCAACAGGTCCTGCCGGGAATGAGCACAGGCAGCTGCTGCTCCTGGCAGGTTGCCACGCTCTGCTGCAGCTCCGAGGCTGTGCTGCTATTAATAGAGACATTGGGAGCTTTAATTGCAGCTGGATTTAATGGAACATGCCACTTAGAGATGATACTGGCTCCAAGCTGAAGAGAGGCTTCTGGTGTGCCTAGAAGCAGCAGCAGAGAAAGAGCCAGGAAAACAAGCAGTTTTGGGGACCAGCATGAGCTTCCCTCAATACTGATTTCCCTCACTAGGTCATGCCCAAGGGAAGAGCCCTCAGGAACATGTTGCTGCCCTTCAGATCACAACTCAGAGCACGTGTCTGGGTCTCTTGGACCATATTAATGATGACCTTCCTTCATTTTCTGGGGATAGACCAAGCTGCCATGCAGGCCTGTGCACAAGGAAGGAGATAAGCTCTGTACAAGCTGGGAATAACCCTGATTTACCATTTGTTGATTTTTCAGGAGACCTTGGGCTCTCCTGCCTCCCTTTGGGCCTCACAAGCTCCTTGTTCCTGTCTGACTCCACCACAAAGACTGAGGCATCTTTGTCTCTGTTTGCCACCATCCTGCTGCTGCCTGGCAGACTTGCTTCCTCCTCTTTGTCCAGCTCAGAGAAAATACCTGAAGAGAAAAATCAGTGGGAAGATGGAGCCATCCCTGTCCCTCAGGACCACTTCATGTGTGCCTGACCCTTTGATTTCTGGCCGTGTCATTCCCCTGCTCTGTGGAACAGTCCAGCTGTTAAGGTGGAGGGCAAAGCAGACAATTCCTACTGGGAATGGCCAACAGGGTGTTTACCACAGCCCTCAGAGAAGCTGTTCCAGCAGCTCAGTGTGTGGAAGAGAGCAGAGGATAAGGGGGTGCTGAATCCCAGCACCTCTGGGCTTTTTCCAGCTTAGAGGAACGAATTGCAGACTGGTCTCAATCTGCTGGAAGGGATCATGGGCAGGGATAGCTCCAAGAATGCTGCTAAACTAGGCAAGGAGTTTTTCCCAAAACAAGGTTAATTTTCCCCTTTCCTGCAAACAGTTCCTCTTACCTTGATATCCTGCTTGGTGGGCAGAGCTGATATCCAAACACGGGGGTGAGGACAGCAGTGGAAGAGGCACCGTCTGCCTAAGGGTCTCAGAGACATCCTTTGGCTTCTCAGAGCTGCCTTCTGGGAAAAGAAAAGGCTTTGTGTAACTTCCTTCACCCCTTAGCTCCTCTCATCCTCCTGGATTGATGGTGATGCCTCCAAGCTCATTTCTCCAGCTTCCTCCTACACAGGAGAAGCCACTTCTCTGTCTTTCAAGAGAGGGACAGACAGAGAGAGATACACTGAGGGAGAAAGAAAACAGAGGAGATGGAGGCAGGAAAGGACAGAAGATGAAAGCTGAAAGACCTACCAGAAAATCCAGAGTGGCTCTGCTCAGAACATCCCCACCTAGGTAGACTGAGAGGTGCTAATTAATTTGAGATTGTCCTTTGGGGCTAATTAGCTGCTTTGGCCCCCAGTACCTGACTCCTTGAGGGAAGGAACTGAACTCCCCAGGCCCTACATTCTGGAAGAGCTGCCAACCTGCCAACCAGTACAACTCACCTGGTCCTGGCAGCCGAGCAGATGCAGGGGAATGAGCCCTGGAAAGGTGAGGAGATTGGTGTTACACCAAGCAGGGACGGGGCTGGGGGAATGGGGGAAGCAGGGAAGGCAGTGCCCAACACCTGCACTTACCTGGCTGGGGGTGACCTTGCTCCAACTGGAGCTAGGAAATCCCAGAGGAAGATGGCATCTCCAACACTGACAACGTGCTGCTGGTCCGGGGTGAAGGCGACCTGGCGCACGGGCTCCGAGTGGCCGATGTACACCTGGAGAAAGCACACCCTGAACTTCCCCATCCCCACACCTGTCCTGCCAGCATGGGGTTAATTCACTCTCTGCCCTGCATGGCCAGTGTCTACAGGCCTCAGCAGAAGATCCAGCAGAGGATCTACCACACCTACAGTGCTCACACCTATGGGTGATCAACCTTGAACACACTCATCTGGGAAAGGGAGCAAAAGCTGAAGAGTACAAAGTCTTATGCTACCCCTGAAGTCCTGGGGGAGCCATTTTCTTGTCTGTGTGGTCCTTGTCCCTAACACAGAGGTATCCCCCACCCCTGTCCTTTCCAGAGGGTCTGGCTGCCCCAGCCTGTGCCCAGTGCCAGGTGTTCTTACAATGTGGGAACAGGGCTGCATTTCTCTGCTGGGCAAACTGGGACTAGAGATACCGGACCAAATATCAGACACCTTTTGCTGCTCTTTTCTCCAGGGATTCACAAACGCAACACCAACCCCTTCCCTCCCTCTGTGGGTGGTACCTGGAAGTTGATATCGAAGCGCATCCGATAGTCCCACACTTTGATAACCTTGTCACCAGCAGTGAGCAGGTACTGGCCATCCCTGCTCAGTGCAAAGGAAGAACACGTCAGCTTGTGCATGGGGGACACCTGAGGACAAGAAGAGGCACCAGCAGCTTTAACTGAGTTAGTTCATACCCTTATTTACACTTCAGCAAGAGAACAGGGGAGTGACAGCATGGAAAACAAGGACAAGCTGAGGCTCATCCTGAGCCCAAGCACACCAGGATAACTGCAAGCTTCCCACTCATGTTTCTTCGAAGCCTGTGAGCTCCAGGATGAGCTTTTCTCTCATTTAACCTCCCACAGGGACATGAAACGCCCAAACCCCACATGAGAGCTCAGTGGATGAATTTCAGTGTCCTACCTCTCGCACCAGTCGTCCTGTTTTTGCATCAAGCACGAGGATTTTACTGGAAGAAGTGGATACCAGGAGCTCGCCCTGAGGCACAGGACCAAAGCAGACCCTCACTGCAGAGTCCAAGACAGTGCTGTGCAAGTCAAGGATGCTGATGTCCACCCTCAGCAGCTGTGAAACAAGGAGCTATGAACAAACATGCCAGGAGCCTCAGGATTGCTCACATGCTCCTAACACAAGGCTACAGAACTCCCCAGACCCTTCCCACCTAATGAGGGGCTTCAGGTCCAGGCAATGCCCAGGAGAGCAGCTCGCAGAGAGAGGTGGGAGCTGACAGTCTACACAGCACCTCTGCAAATTATCTTTCTAGAGGGGAACAAAGCCAGAGGAGAAGAAACCTTGACTTTGTTATTTCTAAGAATGGAAAACAAACCTCACTGTGAACTCCCTGCTCTGCAGGGAAGGCCCTCTCCAACAGTGCTGGTGCCCAACGCCCTGACCCATCTCACCTGATGCAGCCTACGGAATTTGCCCTCCCCAGCCTCCCCAGGAAGGAGGGGAGCCCCTGGTACCTCATCAAGAGAACAGGCCTCCATCACGGTCACCACATACTTGGAGGGCCCCACAAAGGCCAGGAGGTGACTGTCCCCACTGACCACCAGGGCATCCCAACCGCTCCCAGCATCCCGGGCCACCACGTTTCCTGGGGGACACAGCACGAGGGAGAGTGAAGAGAGGAGCAAAGCCCACCCTCACTCTGATGCTGCTGCTGGGCAGCAGCTGCAGCTTCTCCTCTGAACCAGCTTTGGGTTAACACTCTGGCCTAAGAAAGAAGCCACCTGTGTTGTAGATGCTACAAAATTTATCTGCACAGCCCAAGTGTGCAGTGGACACCTAAAACACAAGGTTTAGATGCACAACTTGTTGCCTGACTGAATGTGTGGTGTTTCCAAGGAGAGCAGAACAAAGTCGAGGGAATAAGATTGATTTTAGAGCTTCTTTTTTAACGTTCCACAGAGCTATGAATGTGAGATCTCAGCTGCAGCCTGGTTGGCTGAACCCTGAGCAGAATGAGGTCAGTGCTGAACCCCACCACACTGATGTCAGTCCAGAGGGCACAGGCCCAAAGGTCTAAAAATGACTGGAATCACAGCAATTCTCTGTATTTATTCCACTACCAAAATTCCACTCTCTGTCCTAGGAATGTGACCAGGCAGTGACACAGTTTCAGAGAAGAGTCAACACATGAAGGTCCAGCTGCAGCACTGACCACAAACTTGGGTGATTTTGGACAAACTCCCTGATCCCTCTGAGCCCCTGTTCCTTCTCCTGCACAATTCTTGGGGCAGGATCCTCCTCTTTATAAAATATTGCACTGTATAAAAGCAAAGCTCCCTTTCCCTGCTCAAGCTTGTGCTGCCACAGCTCATTTCCAAAGTGTATATTAAATGTGACACTAATTTTTCCAAACTGCCTGGCCCCTGACTTGCCTCCAGCTCTCCACCAGCACAGGGCAGCTCTGCTGCAGGCAGGGTTAGGGCAAAAATCCACTTTAAACAAATTAAACTGCACATGCACAGAATGAAAAGAGTCAGGGCTTGGGCCTGAATAAATCTTTGTGATTCCAGAACATTCATGAAATGATTACACCAAGCTGACTGAGAGGGTTTGAGCCAGGACAGGTAGGGAAGTGTTTTTTTCAATGGGTTTTGCTCACACAGAAGGTACAAACACAAATCATAGAATCATAAAATCACAGAATCATTAAGAATCATAGAATCACAGGTTGGCCTTGGTTGGAAGAGCCTTCTGAGATCAGAGTTCAAATGCTCCCCCAGCACTGTCAAGACCACCACTAACCCATGTCCCCATGTGCCACATCCACACAGTTTTTAAATCCCTCCAGGGATGGGGACTCCTGTGCCAGGGCCTGACCACCCTTTCAGGGAAGAAATTTCCCAATATCCAATCTAAACCTCCACTGGCACAACTTGAGGCTGTTTTCTCTTGTTCTGTCCCTTGTTCCCTGGGAGCAGAGCCCGACCTCCCCCGGCTCCCCCCTCCTGTCAGGGAGATGCAGAGCCAGAAGGTCCCCCCTGAGCCTCCTTTTCTCCAGGCTGAGCCCCCCCAGCTCCCTCAGCTGCTCCTGCTGCTCCAGACCCTTCCCCAGCTCTGTTGTCTTCCATGGACACACTCCAGCCCCCCAAGGTCTTTCTTGTCACAAGGGCACCAGAACTGCCCCCAGTATTGGAGGTGGCTCAGCACTGCCCAGCACAGGGGGAAGTGACACAGCCCAGGTTCATTGGGAAATCTCTCTCTGAGCAGACTGAGTGTGGTTTGGCTTTGGTGTCTGTGATAATAAAAGAAAGAAGAAAGGCAACTCCCAAACCCAGAGTCTTACCCAGGACCCTCAGGACGTGGCTTTTCTGCGCCACACACTTGTACAGAGCCAGAGTGCCCTGCAAACAGGAGCTGAACATGAAATTGCCATCTGGAGAGAAGGTCAGGCCGGTGATGGCACTGCGGTGCTGCCTGAAAGGCAGAAAACACGGATAAAGGGAGGAGAAAATCAGAGACAGAGGAAACAGTAGTGACATTGAGTACAACATGAAGAACCCAGAACAAAATAATCAGGGACAGGGCCGGACCCCACCGTGCTCACACCCACAGCAGCCCGGGACAACCAACATTCCAACTTATTGGACAACCGAGCAGTGCTCCAGCCTGGATGGAACCTGCTCCCTTCTCCCTTTGGAGCATCCTCTGCTTTCTGCACCAAGGCTTGCAAGGGCTCCCTGCTCAGCTGCCCTCTAGGGCAAGCTCTTTCCTACTGTTTCTCCCCCAGGAAGTCACAAAGAAAGCCCTCGTGGCCTTCACAGGTCAGGTTTTCACCACCCGGAGCCTCGGCACAGCCTCTGCCCAAAACCCACCCAGTGGGTTGTCAAGGTCCATGAGCATCCCTGTGGCTCTCTTCCATCACCAGGACACCCAGTTAGACCCAGCACAGTTCCCGCTCCAAACACTCACTTGTGCTCCAGCAGGAGATTGGAGGCGGCCAAGCTGAAGGTCCGCACTGTCCCACTGTCAAATCCACAGGCCAGGATCTTCCAGGTGGGGTGGAAAGCCACGGCACATGGCGCTTCCTCTGCGGCTGCAAAGTCATACAGCTGCAGGGAAGAGACACCACAGGCATGCAGCTGGATAAAGCTGGAGCTGCAGCTGGACCCAACAACTAAACAGCCTCAGACCTCCACCATGAGCATGTTGCTGTTCCTGCCTGGATGGATATAAACCCCAGCGAAGTCCTGGGTCTTTGAGCATTTAGATTAAAGCCCTTGGGTATTATGCTTTGTGCTAAAAAGCACTATTCAAAAGATGGAGGAAAAGAAAATAATTTTGTTTTAACAATACCTCAGAACTCCACTTTCAAAGGATTTCTTGCCCGTGGTACCCCCTCATGCTTCAGGGAGGACTTAAGGGCTCTTGAACTGTGGGGTTTTGATAATTACACCAAACAGAGACGAGGGAGACAATAAATGTAAGACACCTCCTGACTCTTGTCTCACCTACCTGCTGCATGGAGACCAGGTCCCACACTCGGATGGTGCTGTCCTGAGACACTGTTGCTATCTGCTTCCGAATGCCCCCCACTGTGAACCCCAGCACAGCCGCCTTGTGCGAGCGCATGAGGGTGTTGTAGTCCCGGGACTGGATATCCACGTAGCCCAGGCTCCCAGCAGCTGTGCTGCACAAGACTTTGCGGCTGTCAGGGCTGATGCAGACAGAGCTCACCGGAGCCTCGTGCTCTGGGGAAAGACACCAGAGTCAACAAAACCCCTGGGGAAGGAGCGGCAGCAGCTGGAATACAGCTACAAAGCCAGATTCTTGCTTGGCAAAGCAATGATCACAGGAATGAGCAGCCCACAACCTGGAGACTGAACACTTGCAGTTGAGTTCAGTGACAGATTAGTCTCTGCCCTATCTGAAGGGCTCTGTTGTTATGCTGTTTGTTTCAAAAAGAGTCAAGAACTACTCGACTTCTCCCATAATTTCTCACAGACAGATAAGCCATGGGTTCAAGAGCACAGAAATCAAGATGGAAATCTGCTCTCTCCCAGGAGAACCGGCCTTTCTCCTATGAGTTACAGGAATGAACATTAATAACTGCCATTGAAGACTTCCAAGTCGGTCAGCCCTGAGACAGCACACATAAAACATGCCCTTGTTCATGAGGACTGCTGCAGGAGCTGTGGCAGTGGAGCTCTGCAGCAGCTGTGGAGCTCAGAAGTGCCACTCCCAGCTCTACTCACCTGCCTCCAAGACAACGGCTGAGAAGTCCAGTGGCCACAGCCGCACGTAGCCATCCTCTGATCCCGTGGCACAGAAGGTCAAGGACATACTAATACTGTTTATAGCAATCCCAGGGCCTGAAAACCCAAAAAACGACACCTCCTCATACAGGTGGAACAAGAAAACTCAACCTGAGGGTTGGCCCATCCAAGAGATGAGGCCAGTGCTCCACCCACACCTGCAGCTGCAGTCTCAGGAGGAGCCAGGAATCCCATGCTGACTGACAGAACAGCCTGAAGGGTCTCAGGCAGCCCTCCTCAGGGATAAAAACTTCTTTACCATCATGAAACTCTTGCCAGGCACAGAAAATTCCTACCCCTTGTTAAACCCTGCCATATTTTTGCCTCAAACAGGATCCTGTAGCAAGGGATGTCTCAGATAACTGCCCTGCCATTTCCATGTCCCAAATCCTCTCTGCAGAAGGCAAATACAGATGGACAGAAACTGGGATTTTTTGATTCAGAGAATCATTAAGGTTGGAAAAGCTCATCGAGTCCAACCATTAACCCAGAATGGCCAAGGCCACCACTAAACCATGTCCCCAAGGGCCAAATCCACAGTTTTGAACACTTGCAGGGATGGAATGGGAAGGCTGTTTCAAAGCCTGACTACGCTTTCAGTGAAGGAATTTTCCCCAATATCCAATCTAAATTCAGGTATAAAGGCCATTGGTCAAAGCCAGCACTGCTACCAGGACACCAAGGACAATGTTTCATCTGCTCTTAGGCCTTTTCTTGCCCATGAGGTGAGAACTGCAGTTACATACCTCTCAAAGGGCATGTTCTTGATTAATTAGCTCAAGTTGATACAGCAAACCATGCACTAAGTTTTAAAACATCAGAGCAATCCCACTTGAAAGTGAATTCTTCCCGCCGTTGAAGTTAATGGAAGAGCTGAAAGCTGGACTAATGTACAGCACCAAAGATTCTCCAAATGCTCTGTAAAGGCTGAATAATGAAAAACCCCAAATTCATCTTTTTCGTTCATCTGCTTCGTTCTTTTTCCCTCTCTCCGTTAAGCCTCCCATCAGCAAATGAAGACCTTGTTTCATGTTTCTAAAAGTGGTGTTTCTCTGAAAGTGCAATCAGCATTTAAAATGCTAAAATCTTTCTTAAAACGATACTTTGCTGCACTAAGGAAGATTATTTGCAGTCCTTAAGAGGCAAATAGCGATGATCTAATCAACCCAAAATAACCGGTAGCAGTAGGTAAAGAGCTGGTTGGTTTGAGCAGGGATGTGTTTGAGCTCATTTCTGACCCCGGTGGTGGTTGAGGTGCCCCCTGGCTTGGTCCCTCCCTGCAGGTGCTCCCACCTGAGCCGCTCCCTGCCTGCTCCTGCCCGTGTTCCCGGGGCTGTGCCGGCAGCAGCCGCCGCGCGCTCCGCACAGACATGTTCTTGTAATCCACCTCCAGCACGTGGCCGCTCTTGCTGCAGACAAAGCTGGAAAAAAAGCAGGAGAGAGACCTGGTTTTAGTAAGAAAACCAGCTTGGCTTACCTGTGGAAAGCAATCCTGGTTCACAGTAATATAACAGGTCAGCTAGGTGTCCAAGTGTTCCATGTGCTGCACCACACATCTCCAACCAAGTCAGAGCTTCCTATTTGATTTCCTGACCCTCTGGAACAGAGATCAGCAAGAGAGCCAAAAAGCTTGGCACAGACTGCAGAAAGGAGCCTCTCTCTGCTACAGGCTGGCTGAGCCGACAGCTCTGCCTTGATGGGACCATATGTGTGGCAACAAAGGCCTGGCTCTGATGATTAAAATAAAACAACAACAAAGCGTGTGTCTGGCTGTATGCAAGAAGATGTGTTCCATGCTCCTCCTGCTGCGACAGAAAGCTTCAGGTGAGAAGAAAATCACTAAATATGGCAAAACATCACTATAGCAAGAGGAAAGAGCCATTTTTGGGGCTGTTTTGAAGCAGCCAAATCTCTTTTGGGAAGTGATGTGTGCTGAGGAAGGGAGAGGCTCTCCCAGCTCCAGGAGGCACTTGTGTTTCACAGGGAGAACCCAAGCATAAATCCTGTGGTCGTGCACAGGAGGGGAAGGAGGATGCTGAGCAGGGAGAGGCACAGAGCTCCCTCCTGGCAGGTTCCCCAAGGATGGTGCCGGTGACGGCCCCTTACAGCGCACGGTCCTCCGGCTCCTGCTCGGCCACAGGCCCCTCCTCGAAGGCCAGGTCGGTGAAGTCCAGGGAATGGTACTCGCCCAGGTTGACAGGACACGAGTGCAGGGCCCCGCCCCGCACTCGCCACAGCCTGATGTTGTCCCGGCCACACGACACCATCCTGTCCCGGGAGACACGGTGTGAGGAGCAGGGCAGGAATCCCAGAGCCCCTGGTGTCCCAAGCTCAGTGTCCCAAGGGCCACCTGACAGACCAAGAACAGGAACAGCAACCAGATGGCTGCAGCACCGCAGTTCCCCCTGCAGCCATGCCAGAATCATGGAATGGTTTGGATTGGAAGGGACCTTAAAGACCACATAGTTGCCCATCCAGTCTATGGGCAGGGACACCCTCCACTAGCCCAGGTTGCTCCAAGCTCCATCCAACCTGGTCTTGGACACTCCCAGGGATGGGGTAGCCACAGCTTCTCTGGGCAACCTGTGCCAGGGCCTCACCACCCTCACCCTCCCCAATATCTGAGAATCAATGTTTCTGATTTATTTTCTTTGCATGTACCTGGTCTCATCAAAGAAAGCAATCTTCAAGGCCTGGATGTCCATATCTGTGTGTGCTTTGGCCAGCACAGCCACCCCTCCACCACGGGTTACTTGAGCAGTGTTCCACACCACCACCAACTGAAACACAAAAACACGATGGAAGAGCTGCTCACAACCTTGGTAGCGGAAGAGCTTTTCATCCAGCAGCTGCTCCAGAGCTGAGCACAAAGTATCGATAACAGAGCTGGAGCAGGGGAAATAAAACCTCTCACCCCGAGAGTTTAGGACAGTTCAACAGCTTTGCAAAGCTTCACAGCAACATCCTTGTCTACAATCCATAATTATAAGGTCTAAATCCCAGGGCTGCCTGGCAACAGGACTCAGACTTGGAAAGCAAACCCACAGAGGAGTGAGAACTCTGCCTGCTGGGATATAGGAGCTGTACCAGGGCTGAGGGAGTGGGAGGTAGCACGTGACCACTGCTCTGGCTGTCCCAGCCTCTGCTCCAGTGCAGGTCTGTGTGCCCTCAGCGCCTGTCACCAGGGGCAAGAGTCAAACCCTCTCCCCGGAGGAAAGGGGCAAATGGCTGAAGAAATGCAGGCGGATGCTCTGCATTCCAGAACAGCACTAAAACCAAACCCAGGATCACCTCAGAGGCTGAGATGGGCGGAGGCATCACCGTGGGAGAGGTGCTCCCTGTTCTCCCACCCTGCTTTCACCCCATTGATCCCCTCTTCCCAGTTTCAGCTCACCAGCTCCCACCCAGATCAGAGAACGCTGCCACATGCTGAGAAAAACATGGAGCACTGTGTGTTTTTTCCTGCAATTAGCAATGGCACAGCTAATTGCTGGTGGTTGTCAGTAAGGGATCAGTGGATGAAAACACTTCCACTGACAAAACAAACACCCAGTCCCACGAAACAAGTTTATTTTTGACCGCTCCACGTGGGATCTGCGTCATCCCCCAGCTACATTGGTGGGCGGCAGCTCCAGCACCCGGCATCCCTTCCCGCGGAGATGCTCGGTGCTGAAAGATTAAACCTCACATCTTGCCCTAAATGCTATTAAAATAAAGGGGGTTTGGGCTCCAGTCAGTGCTGAACCTCCCATTACAATTCCTATGTGCCTGCAAGGCTTCCAGCTTGGAACGCCACCCAAACATGTGTCCCTCAGAAGGGCTGCAGAGGTGGGCATGGGGCACATGAGCCTGCAGTGATCCCTGCAGAGTACGGGCACAGTCACATCACCCCGCTTGGGCTCCTGGCTGGGAACACACCAGGAGCACAACAGCCTCCAAAGCACAGCCCCAGCAGGTCTCTCCAGCTGCTTCTGAAAGGATTTGTTCACTTGCAGCTGAGGAATGTGCATGCAAACACCCACAAGCATCAGGCAGATGGAAAGCATTTTCTAGGCAGCTAAGGAGAAAGGGATCTCCCTCAAAAACATGCCTAGGAAAGCCCAGAGCAGAGGTTTGTCTGCAAAATAACTACACAGTCTGGGAGAACAGCCACCTCAGGGAAACCTCCCAACCCAAGTTTCAGCTCTCACCGTTTTGCCATGCCCGTCCCTCCCGACTCCGCACAGAACGGCTCCGCTGCGGGAAAAGCTGCAAGAAAAGGAACCTGGTGAAACACAGCTCCTTGCGCCCTGATTGTATCCCAGTGGGGGATAAAAGGGGACAAGTTGTAGGGATGGGGAGACAGCAAGCCCTGAGGGATAAGCTCAGGAGGGAGCTGGCAGCATATCCAGGCCAGCTGCCAGCTGGTCTAGGTGACAAACACAGGCAGCTCTAATTCATCCCTGCACGTGAGAATAGCACGGAAAAGCTGCCATGCTGCCACACTTCACCTGCCTGAACACACTCCCACACCCAGCTGAAACCCACCTGAGGGACCAGAGGGAGTGCACGTGGGTTTTGAACACAGACAGGCAGGTGCCCGTGCGGAAGTCCCAGAGGCGCCCCAGGCTGCGGGGCCCGGCCTGCGCCGAGGCCAGCACGGTGCTGCTCCCGTTGAAGGCCAGCGCTGACACCTGCGGGAAGCACCACGTGAGAGGATACCAGGGGGACACCTGGGGTGCAAGGACAGCCCTGCCATCAGGCTTTGGAAGGTTACACTCACCTTATCCGTGTGGCCAAGGAAGAACCTCTGCTCGCCGGTGCGGAGCTGCAGGGTGACGATGACGGCGTGGCAGGGATACACCACCGCGGCGTTGTTCTGCGTCCACAGCGCCTGCAGCACCGAGACAGGAGGCACAGGGCTCCACAAGTGCCCCAGCTCCTAGGCAGAGGTTTCTTTCCCATCCCTAGAATTGTTCAAGGCCAGGTTGGATGGGGCTTGGAGCACATCTGGTCTAGTGGAAGGTGTCCCTGCCCATGGCTGGGGGTTGGAACTGAATGAGTTTTAAGATCCTTTCCCTACTACGTGAACAGGAAATCCAAGGAAAATGACATTGTTGGCAGAGCCTTGAACTGACTGAACCAAAACAACCCTTTCTTTACCCTAACACAGACCACAAGCAAGGCCCAGTGCCCCAAATAAACAAGCCAAAACACAGCCCTTCCTTCCAAGCCTCCAACAAAGCACAGGACTTTCAATGTGTTAAAAAGAAGCCATGAAATTTAGCGAAGAGAATGGAGCACAAGTCTGATACAAAGCAGCTGAGGGAGCTGGGGGGACTCAGGATGGAGAAAAGGAGGCTCAGGGGGGACCTTCTCACTCTCTCCCACTCCCTGACAGGAGGATGGAGCCAGGTAGGGGTCGGGCTCTGCTCCCAGGGAACAAGAGACAGGGTGAGAGCAAATGGCCTCCAGCTGTACCAGAGGAGGATTAAACGGATATTGGGAGATTTCTTCACTGAAAGCATTGCCCAGCCCTGGCACAGCTGCCCAAGGCAGTGGTAGGGTCATCATCCCTGGAGGGACTTAGAAGATGTGTGGATGTGGCACTTGGGGACATGGGTTAGTGGTGGCCTTGGCAGTGCTGGGGGAACAGTTGGACTTGATGATCTTGGAGGGCTTTTCCATCCTATGATTCTGTCTAAAAGGCCCCATAATTTCTAATTCACCATCATAACAGCAGAACACTCGTGCACGAACATACACGTGTCCTCATCTGCTTTGGGATCCTTTTCCACATCCAGCAATGCCACACTCAGCTGTATTTCACACCTCCTAAAAATCAATACTCCAGTCACGTGATAACAGATCCACTCCCCAAACCATCTCAGCTACTGACCCATTTGGTGCTGCAGCCTCCAAAGCCAATAATCGTTCTCAGCTTCAGGATGGGATCCGGTAAGAACCTCTGGAAAAAAACCAGCACCATCATGCTCAGAGCTGTGCTGAGGTCCTCCACCCACAGGGCACCCCCACCCCAGTGCTCATCTGTGTCTGAAAAACACAGAGGTAGCTTTAGGTCTCTCCTGTCAGAGGGGACAGCTTCAAAGTATTTCAAGTCCAGCCTGGCAGGCAGGAGGAGCTGGGGTTTCCCAGTGTTAAGCAGCTCTTCCACCCAGCCCCAAGCTGGGGGATACAGCCAGCCCTTCCCATGGGCAGCGACACCTTCCACTAAATCAGGTTGTTCCAAGCTCCAACCAACCTGGTCTTGAACACTTCCAGGGCTGCAGGCTGAAACCTCCTGCTAGGACAGCACACTTGGGCCAGGGCCCTTTCTGTGCACACTCTGGGCAGATGTAAACATGCTATTGGCTTAAGGTCAGCGTGTTTGAACACAGGGTTCCTGTCTCAAGGCAAGTAAGGTACTAACAGAAAAGAGAACTGCTAGCCAGAAAAAATAACACCTTTTGAACTCTGGAACTCCAGCCTGAACTTAGTGTTTCCTTTCTCACTTCTGGGCTCACAAGAATCAGAAACAAGCACTGCAAAGCCACCTTGAGTTCCTCAGTGCTTCACCCACCTCCTCTGAGCCGGCGGGGACAGCTCGGGTGGTCCGTCCACCCCTCTGATGAGCGTAGACATGGATGGCTGATGGTGGCTGCCCAGTGTCCCCCCCACTGTGCAGTCTCTGGTTCTCCTCTGGCACCAGGTGCCCAGCAGGCACAGCTCTCGGGGCTGTCAGGTGAACCTCAGGGATGCTTTTTGTGATTACAGGAGACCGGCGTGGCACCTGAGAATGAGGAAAGCCTCAGACAGAGCTCAGTCCTCCTCCCGACGCCCTCCACCCGATGCTGGGGCAGAGACAGAGAGACCCCCCCCTCTCCTGATGACTCTTCACAGGGATACAAACAAGGATGAAACAACCTGGAGGGAGAGGAGCCCTGTGTGCACCTGGCTTGGCCAGGTGTGTTAACCAGCTGCTCTGCCTATGCTCCCAGTGTTGTCCATGCACAGTTCATCTCCTCCAGACAGAAAATCAGAGCCCCAGAAAATATTCAGCCCTCACCAGGAAGAGCTGCCCTCTCTCCACAGAGCAGAGGAGGTCTAAAGCACCCAGTCAGCCAGCTCAGCCCATCCCAGTTCATCCCAGGTCACAGAATCACAGAGTATCCTGAGTGGGAAGGGACCCACAAGGAGCATCCAGTCCATCCTGCACAGAACGCCCCAACAACCCCATCCAGTCCCTGACAGCGTTGTCCAAACACTCCTTGAGCTCTGGCAGCCTTGGGGCCGTGCCCACTGCCCTGGGGAGCCTGTGCAGTGCCCAACCACCCTCTGGGGGAAGAACCTTTTCCTGAGATCCAACCTGACCCTGCCCTGACACAGCTCCAGCCATTCCCTTGGGTCCTGTCACTGCTCACAGGGAGGAAAGATCAGAGTTGCCCTTCCACTGCCCCTTGCGAGGAAGCTGCAGACCCTGATGAGGTCTGTGCTCCATCTCCTCTTCTCCGGGCTGAACAAACCAAGTGCCCTCAGCTGCTCCTCATATGGCTCCATTCCCCTCTAGACCCTTCACCATCTTCATGGCCATTCTTTGGACACTTTCTAATAAAGAAAAGTTGTGCTCCTCATTTTCTCCCTCTCCACGGCCTGAGGATGGCTTCCCCCAGTCCCTCTCCAAACTCCCATCACCACACTGGCAAGCCAGTCTGGACACCAGCTCCCATATCAGCACCACCGGGAAGGGGGAAATCAGGAAGAGGACAGCTGCCTGCAGTCCCAGCAATCCCAACTCCATACTCTGCTCCCCGAGGGCACCAATCACATTCCTTAGTCTCCAGACCTCACTTCCTATCAATAATTTGAAGACAGAACTATCTGTGGTCACCAGACCATGCCAGATCAGCTGCCAACCACAACAAGCAGCTTCTACACCTTAAAGACACAGATGTGGGGGAAAACTCCACGGCAAGCAGAAAGGAAGGAGCTGCAGCCTCCTCCGTGGTGCACTCACAGCTTTGGGACTGGTGATGTGGTGGATGAGGGACAGGCGGTCACACACAGCCCTGGTGAGCGTCACCGGCGGGGGCAGCGGGCGCACGGGCTCCTCCGAGGCTCCGTCACCTGGGGGACACGAGGAGCAGAGCAGGCTCTAAAGAGAGCCCAGGGCACCCAGCCAGGGTGGCACAGCCCTGGCTGCTGCCCCAGCATTCCCACCTGCCGCAGGACTGGGACAGCTCCTCTGGATGGAGTTGTACAGCAGCTTCAGCCTCTCGGATGGGAACCTGAGCAGCATCAGAGGAAGGCACCGTGTGATTAGGACTGTGATTGTATTGGCACCCGGAACATCACTTGGTAACTCAGGCCTGGCACAAAGGCCTCTTCAGTCTCCTATAAGATTCCCCCCTTTATCCCATCCTCCCCCACATACAGGGATACCAAAGGCAGATGGTACTAAAGGACAGAAGTGTTACCAACACCTAAATGCTGGAGCTGAGGGGACCAAAATGCCCACTTGGGCCCCAAGTTCACCTGGATCTGTCACTCCTCAAGCAGCATTACCCATCCTGCCTTCCCCCAGGGAGTGGGAAGATCCGGGAGCTGTGGTGGGATGGGGAGCAGCCGTACCTGATGTAGTCATAGAGGTCATGCCACTTCTCTCCCTTGGGCACAGGGAATGCCATTTCCCTTGGCATGGGAGCGATCCCACGGCAGGCCAGGTCGGTGTGCCGGGCCTTGGAGAAGGTCACACCTGGCAGCACAGGGACAGACAGACACTGAGTTCTCCAGGCCTGTGGAGCTGGCTGAAATCACATTCCCTGTGGGACATGGGCACAAACCCCTTCCCTCTTTGAGAACACCTGAGAAACAAGGATCCCAAGCCTGAGGAACAGACTAACACACCTCTGCACAGGTGGATTCCTGAAACTCTAAACCTCCAAAGAAGAGCTCAGAGCACAAACACTTGGATTCGAGTTTAAACCCCCAGGCCCAAAATTCACTTAGTTTCTGTTCATTGATTCAGCAGTTTAACATGATTTGTGTTAAGACTCATTTCCCATTTTCTTGTCTTCTTTTCTTCATATATTTGTAAATACAGGAAATTCTTCAAGATATAACAAGTTTCAGGAATCTCAAAGCAGCCTCTGTAACTTCCCACTGATGCTTTCCATCGGATCAGGCAGTTCAGGCAGAATTCCAGCACAAAAAAAGAAAGGCAGAAACAAAGGGTTTGACCAAAGTATCTCTGCCACACTGAGCAAGTGGATAAAAAAAGCAGGTTGGAAGATTTTTGACACAAAAAAAAGCACAGGCTCTTCCAGCAGATAAAAGCATAGGTCTTGGAGAAGCAAGGTGTGGTGACACCTTTCTTTCTTTCTTTCTTTCCCCCTGAAAAAAATTCTAATCTTGGAAAGATATTTAACTTTGCTCTTTTTGTTCACTTTACAGCTGGAAAATGAGAGGATACTTTCCTCCAGAGGTTGGGAGACTGCATTCCATTCCAGATTGCCTTCCAGTGCCTAAAAGGGCTCCAGGAGAGCTGGAGAGGGACTTTGGACAAGGTCACAGAGTGGCAAGACAAGGAGGAACGGCTTCCCACTGCCAGGGGGATGGGATATTGGGAAGAAATTCTTCCCTGTGAGGGTGGTGAGGCCCTGGCACAGGTTGCCCAGAGAAGCTGTGGCTGCCCCATCCCTGGAAGTGTCCAAGGCCAGGTTGGATGGGGCTTGGAGCAACCTGGGCTAGTGGAAGGTGTCCCTGCCCACATGGAAACTTAACATTATAGTAAGTATTTTGCCCTTCCTGCCCATATCATAGAGCAACAGCAGCCCAGTGCTCTGCCAGGGCTGCAACCTCAGCTTTGAACCCCCAGGGATTTTCATTTTCCCCCAGGCCGGGCTGGAGTCACAGGAGAAACCTGAGGCCATGGCGAGGTCTTGGCTCCTCACCTGGGTCAAACACCAAGTCGCTGGTGCAGAGGTTCTTCACGAGCAGGTTGGAGCAGAGCTTGACAGCCCTGAGGTGGTTGTACCGGCGGTTCAGGTACAGGGAGAGGATGGAGGGCAGGTCCAGCACCAGGCATGTCCAGCGCACGTCGGCAGGGGCTGCTCCGGAGGCACCTGGGGAGGAGAGTGGCACGTGGGAATAGGGACGGTGCGAAAAGACGCTACAGACGTGGGCACTGGACCTTGCAGGACGGGAGACACGAGATTCACACAGTTCAGTAAAAAGCATTTACCAGGCAAGATTCCCACCAGGTCTGTGCCCAGTGGGAGATGGGAAAATACACCTTGTAGCTTAGGGGTGGGGAAGGACAGGGAGCCCCACCATCCCCGTAGGCTCATGCCTGGCCTGACACTGCACCCCATTGCTTGGGAGAACAAGGATGGCTGACAGCCCTCCCAGGAGCAACAGTTCCAAGCTTCTGGATGCGGAAGAGCTCCTGCTCAGACCCACAGCTCTTACAGAATTCTGGAATGGTTTGGGTTGGGAGGGACTTTTGAAGACCATCTTGTTCCAATCCCCTGCCATGGGCAGGGACACCTTCCACTAGACCAGGTTGGACCTCCAAGCCCCGTCTAACATGGCCTTGAACACTTCCAGGGATTGGGCAGCTACAGCTTCTCTTCACCCTCCCCAAAGGCATCAAGCCAACTTCTCGATTGATTTTCTAACAATTTATTTTGGTGGTGATGTGCCAGCCCAGCCCTGACCACACAGCTCCTCACCACGCCGGGACACAGAGTCACCCGCTGAGTCCTTGGCTGCTCCACAGACAAAGGGGAACTGCAGCCAGGTGGCTGTGGATTTGAACTCCTTGAAGAGGCTGGAGAAGGAGATGCGAACCACCTGGTTTTCCTGGGAAGAGACACAAACACACAGAGCTTTAGTCACCCTGGTGGCTTCGGCAGGGAAGTGCTGCAGAGGACAAGGCACGTGGCTGTGTCTCCCGTCCCCTCAGTGTCCCCTGTCCCCAGCAGAGATGCCGTGAGAACAGAAATCAACTCCAGCCCGGGGAAACCCACCAGCAGCAACAAAGACCAACCAAAGTCTTCATCTCCCAAAACCACCACTGCCACCCCCAGTCCTTCAATCAGTCACAATGCTAATGAGGGTGGTTTAATGAGTCCACCCAGTGTCACGTACCTCGGTGGTGACATCCAGGTGGACGAGGAAGTGCTTGCGGGGCAGGGGCCTGAAGAGCAGGTAGAGGTATCGCCCCGTGAGCCCCAGTGACTGTGTCCCAGCCCGGGGCAGCTGCAGGTAACTGCTGGCAGGGTTGGAGCCCCGGATCCGGTAGATTGTTCCCTTCAGCCTTGTGTCCTTGCAAAATACCAAGGAAAGGGGTGATGGGGGGTCAGCGCTGCCCACCCTTGGCCGGTGCCCCCACCCCGTGGTGCCCCTGTTACCGTGAGGGCGGCCACGTCCCCCTCCTTGGCAGAACGCTTCCACTCCTCCACACGGAAGTGCTTGAAGATGTTCAGGTAGGGACGCTGCCAGGCTGCTGGTACCGGCACCGGGATCGGTGGGGGGACAGAATCCACATCTGGACACCCCCGGTTACCCCCTGTAGCTGGAACCCGATGTCCCAAGGTCCCCTGCCCTGGTGGCACCCCATTACCAGGGTGTCCTGAGTCACCTCAGTCCCTGGGACCTCCATGCCCCGAGTCCTTCCATCCCCGATGACACCCCCATCACCTCCACATCTGTGACCCCCACATCCCAGTGCCATCTCTGTGCCCCAAGCTGGTGATGGACCCATTAACCCCATGCTCCAAGCACTCCCACCGCGGTGACACCCCCGGTATCTTTGTGCCCCAAGCCTCCTCATGCCAAGCCCCCCAGCCCCAGTGGCACCCGCACTATCTCCGTGTCCAGAGTCTCCCAGGCCCTGAGCCTCTTCAGGCCAGTGACACTCCAGCATCTCCGTATCCAGAGCCCCCCAGACCCCGTGTTGCCCCTGCACCCGGTGACACCCCCATTACCCCCGTACTCTGAGTCCTCCGTGCCCAGTGACGGTGCCCCGACCTCCCCAGCCCCAGTAATGACCCTTTTACCTCAATGCTCTGAGAGCCCCCCCGGCCCCAGAGTCCCCCCCCAGCACCAGTGACGCCCCGGGTACCCCCGTGCTCCAGACCCTCACTACCCCTCCGGTGACACCCCTGTTACCCCCGTGCTCCAAATCCCCC
>NW_020897722.1:52422-88055 GCF_003984885.1 Neopelma chrysocephalum
TGACACCCTCGGTCCCCCCACGTCCCCCCATCCCCGGTGTCGCTCCCGTTCCCCCCATGTCCCCCCTGCCCTCTCCCCCAAACCTGCCGCCATGGCGCGCGCCGCCGGCTCAACCGTCCCGCGCGGCCGCAGCCAATCGGCGGCGCGTTACGGCCCGTCACGTGACCCGGGGTCCCGCCCCTCCCCCGCCCCGCTCCCCTCGGGGTCGCGACGGGGTCACGACACGATCGCGACAGAGGCGGGAGGAGCGCTCGGTGCGCGGGGACTTTATGTGCCCGGGGGGCTCAGAACGCCGGGTCGCCGAAGCCGAAGCGGCGCTGGGCGGCGCGGATCTCCCGCAGCAGCGCGTCGTTCCGCAGGCCCAGCTGCGGAGAAGAGGAGGGCGGTCAGGGCCGGGCTCCACCGGGACCCCCGGCACACACACGGCTGTGCCTCAGCCCCGCTGGGACACCGACGGGAGACGGAGCTTCCCGTGCTACAGCCGCGCCTCCAGCTGTGGAGGGAACAGGGCGGGCGGTCAGACACGAACCTTGACGGTGTATTTGTAGCACTGCTCTGCCTCCAGCTCCCGCCCGCCCTGCGACAGCGACAGAGCCGCCAGGGAGGAAATCGTAGGATCGTTTAGGCAGGAAAAGAACTTTAAGACCGGCAAATCCAACCATTCCCCCAGCACTGCCAAGGCCACCACTAGCCTGTGTCCCCAAGTGCCACATCCACATGGCCTTTAAATCTCTCCCAGAATGGTGACCCCACCCAGCCCTGGGCAGCTGTGCCAGGGCCTGACCACCCTTTCAGGGAAGAAATTTCCCCAATATCCAATCTAAACCTCCACACAACTCGAGGCCATTTCCTCTGGTCCTGTCCCTGCGAGCAGAGCCCAACCTCCCCAGGCTTCACCCTCCAGTCGTGAGGGGCCCAGAACTGCCCCCAGGACTGGAGATGCCTCGGTGGTGCCCCTGCCCCAAGAAAGGCACAAGATCTCAGTGAAGGGACATTTGTAGGAAGCTCAGCAGGGAGGACATGCCCCGGGGGATGACAAGAAGCAAGGAAGGGCTCTGCCTTTGCCATCTGAATACTTTGCTTTCCCCAAGCACTGCCCCCAGACTTTTTACCACTGAGCTCTACACCATAATCTTCAGGTTTGTGAGCAGATGCCAATAAGCCCCCCAGTAAACCCCTGAAAACCCCCCTGCCCATTGGGCTGGCCAGGGCTGGGCACTCACTCGCAGACAGATGAGGGCGAGATATCCCCACACTTCAGCGTTGGTGTTATTTAGGGCATTGGCTTCAGAGAGAGCATCTTCTGCTTCCACCAGCTCTCCCAGCTTGAGGGAGACAAGGAGAGGCATGGACAAAAGGCAAAGAGCAGGCAGAAGGGGCTTCAGAAGTGAACAGCCATTGCTCTAACAGGAGAAGAAATCAGTGCATCAAAAGCTCCTAGCAGGGTTCCCCTCATAGGGACGCAGGGAAAGGATTTAGGACAGAGACAAGCAGTTATCCTCAGTGCCAGCATCCAGCTCTCCAGTCTGGAGAACAAACTTCCCACTGCTGACCCCCATAGGATCACACACTATTTTTAAATCAGCCTCCAGCTGTAAGGAAGGCAGCACAAACACCTTCACCTCCAGGAACTGAGTGATCCAGCTCCACGAGGAAACATGGCTGTGCTCCTGCTCCCTATTCCTGCTGTGCAGCAGGTCCAGGCAGGCAGGGGTAGCTGGTGCCTGGTGGGCTGCAGTTCCCTGGCCCAATTCCACAGCCCCCCCAGGAACTGCACATTTGGCCAAGGGAGAAACAGAAGTTCAAGTTCCTTTCCTGGTTGCTTCCCTTGGCCAAGCTCCCTTGGAGGAACCTGGTGAAGTGTTCCTTGGGGAGATACCACGCTGCTGGTGGCTGGGTGTCCTTGGCAGCACCTCAGATGTGCTGGATTCCCTTGGGAAAGCACTGAGATTCCTCCCTGCTGACATCCCACTCAGTTCCTTGGTGGTGACATGCAGGTCATGTGCAGGCAGGCACTGGGAGCAGAGCCCAGATTGATTGCCATGCCACCCTGGGGAAGGAGGTCCTGGCTGGAGCTGGGATGAGGGGGAAGGCTGGCTGCTCCCCGAGCAGGTGCTGAGCAGTGACACAGCCCGAGTGCCCGGGTGCCACGCTAGGACTGTGACAGTGCACAGGACATGATGGCCTGTGGAGCCACGGGCCACAGGCAGCCAAGTTTTACTTAAATCCAGGGGATCATGCAAAAGCCAGCCCTGTGTCCCATGCCATGGCACTGATTAAAGCACAGGTGACATGAAGGCAGTGGCACTTACCCTGTAGCAGGCGATCCCCACCCCCAGCCATGTGAGACAGGACGCAGAGTTGTCACAGGCGAGCAGGTAGATCTGCTTGGCCCGGCCATACTGCCAGGGGAGAGAGAGAGAGCCATGCTTCTGCAGCAGCACATCACTCCACAGGCAGACCCCTCTCCTCAGGGATTTGCCAAACACCCCGTCTCCAGTGGGACTCAGACCCCCACTCTCCCCACAGCTGCTGGGGGAGCAACTTGCTTTGTGGTAACTTCCCCTCCAGCACTCCTGCTGGCTCCTCACCTCTTTCTCTTCCAGGTAGATGGAGCCCAGGCGCAGGTAGACGAAGTGCATGTCCACAGCATCCTCCACAAAACTCACCACTCGCTCATAGCACTCCTTTGCCTGGCCACAGTCCCCCTTCAGGTACCACAGATGTCCTTTCTGAGCCCAGACATTTGGGTTCTGTGCACACAAAACCAGGAGTGAGACATGGATGGGAGACAGGAAACACCTGGGAGGAGGGCTGGGACACCTGTAAGCAGCACAAAGGAGGAGCTGAGCAGTGTTTAATTATATTATTACAACAACCCCCTGCAGCACTCCAGGGGAGAAAGGGAAAGAACCTAGAGGTGCCAGTTGGCAGCAGCTGAACATGAGCCCAGGGGTGCCCAGGTGGGCAAGAAGGCCAATGGCCCCTGGGCTGTACCAGCAGGAGCAGAGCAGTGAGTTCCCCCTGGCACTGCCGAGGCACCTCCAATACTGGGGGCAGTTTTGGGCCCCTCACGACAAGGCAGGTATTGAGGGGCTGGAGTGTGTCCAGAGAGGGGAACAGAGCTGGGGAAGGGGCTGGAGCACCAGGAGCAGCTGAGGGAGCTGGGGGGGCTCAACCTGGAGAAAAGGGGGACCTTCTGGCTCTGCAACTCCCTGAGAGGAGGAGGGAGCTGGGGGGGTCGGGCTCTGCTCCCAGGGAACAAGGGACAGGAGAAGAGGAAACGGTCTCAAATTGCACCAGATGTTTACATTGGATATTGGGAAAATTTCTTCACTGAAAGGCCTGTCCAGCCCTGACAAAGCTGCCCAGGGCAGAGGGGGAGTCCCCATCCCTGGAGGGATTTAGAAGATGTGTTGATGTGGCACTTGGGGACATGGTTCAGTTGAGAACATGGCAGTGCTGGGGGAACAGTTGGTCTCAATGATCTTAGAGGGCTTTTCCAATCTAAACAATTCCATGATTCTATGATAGCAGGGCATGTTTTACACACAGAGTTGAAGTCAGTGGGCTGCCTGCAGGACACCAACCATGGGATCCCCCCCAGCTCCCTGCCCAGTGTCCTGGCCTGCACAAGGCTCCCAGGTACAGTCAGCAGTCACAGAGCATTCCCAGGTGTCACCTTCCTCCCTCCTTCTGTTGAACCTGCCTCCCCAGAGCCACCTTCCCTCTCTGCTGAATAGCAACCTTGTTTCTCACAAAACAGAGCCTGGCTCATGCACCAAGAGAAATGAGAACAGGATATACCCATCCAAAGGGAAAAGAAAGGCAGATACTGCAGAGGGAAAGGCAGAGACAGGCTCAGAGATGCCGCCGGTCTGTGCAGGAGGTGACAGGAGGCCAGGAATGAGTAGGATAACAGGGAGGGCAGGGCTGCAGCCACAGCCTGGTGTGACTGCTCTCCCTGCTGAAACTGTTGTGGACTAACATTGAATTGTAAAGTGGAAATGAAGCTCTGGGTTCACACACACACCAGCACAGGTGGCTGCAGTGTTTGGGTGGGGTCCTGCTGCAGCCCCCCCAGGGACACACGTGGCGTTACCGTGCAGTCAATCCGAACGGCCTCGTGCAGACACCGCTCGCATCTGGGGAGATCTTCCTGCAGCAGGGATGTCCGGGCCAGGGCCAGGTAATACCCACAGCTGGGGCCTCCCTGTGGGCTCAGCAGCTCGTGGGCCAGTGCCTTGTGAACAAACTGGGGAGGAAGGGCACAGGTGGTGGTCAGGGGAGCAGGGAAACCACAGGCACACCAGAAAGACAGGGCAGGGGGCTGACAGACAGCCTGTTTGACTTCCATGAACAGAAAACACATGGGAGATTTTTTTTTTTCCCTCTCCTTTGAATGTTGGTCTAATGTAAGGTGTCCCTGGTCTAATGTAAGGTGTCCCTGCCCATAGCAGGGAATTGGAATGAGGTGAACCTGAATGTCCCTTCCAACCCAAACCATTCCATGATTACTTCTAGTTCTATTTTGCTTTAAGCAACTCATTCTGCCGTGTAAAATTTAGGCAGGCAGCATAACATGACAATCAGAGAGACCCCAGAGATAACTGTGTGGGACAGGGACATTCCACAGGTGAACAAAAATTACTCTGACACACACAAGGGTCTGAATCATAGTGGTTCTGGCATCTTGGAAACATCACAATAATGGATCCTGCCTCTGAATGTACAGAGAACAGCACACTGCACCATTTCTGAGCTGGCTGTTCCCTCTGCAGCAGGCAGCGCTGGGCTGAGGCCCCCTGAGGGCCTCACCTGCCCAAGATGGCTGTGTCCACAGCCAGCATTGTGGGCTGAATGCTCTGCCTAGCCACAGTTTGGCACCTCTGGGCAGTGGTGGCGTTGCTCCCTCTTGTGCTCAGCATCTGGAGTGGCCACAGCTCATTCCCTGAGCCCAGGAAACAGGGCTGGCTGGAGATGCCACCAGCTTTTTGGGAATAAACCAACCTCCCTTCCCACTCCTCCACTCCCTGTTGAGCTGACCTGGACAGCATTGACTTTCATCAGGAATTCCACTGCCTTCATGAAGATTGTGCAGGGAGGTTGGTGAGGTCCTGAATCAAGGGATGGTGCTGCAAGAAGACATGTCTCTGTCAGTCCCTAAGTGGGGGATTTATTTCTGGAGGCAGAGCAGGGCCTGAGATCCTACTGGGGACAGAGGAATCCCAATAACATGGTGTAAAACCCAGGAGGTGTCAGGGGAGGCTAAAGCAGAAATCAGCATTTCTTTCTCTAGGGTTTATGTTTTGTATGAGATCTAAAAAGAAATAATGCTCTTGACCCACTGATTTTCCAGTCCAAATTCAGAGGAAAAGGTGGGAATTTATGAATCATGCTTGTCAAAAACAACTTCAGTGAGGGTCTTGCCTCCCCAAACCAACCAGGGGCCCTGAGGCACCTGGCACTGCCATGTCCACCATCCACTGGGGAGTGGAGCTGTGGAGGAGGCAGATCACACACCACAGGACCAGAGGAGATCCATAGGGACACTTTAAGAGCAGGCATCCTAAAATAGAGACATTCCAACAGCAGAGGAAGGCCATTG
This sequence comes from Neopelma chrysocephalum, assembly GCF_003984885.1. Classification (NCBI taxonomy): domain Eukaryota; kingdom Metazoa; phylum Chordata; class Aves; order Passeriformes; family Pipridae; genus Neopelma; species Neopelma chrysocephalum. The sequence continues at coordinate 58,031 of NW_020897722.1, forward strand.
GGTACATGACATGAGAGAGAGAGCTGCATTCAGGCTGTCCATTCTGAGATGTGCTGCTCTGAAAATCGGGATGAACCTGCTTTGCCTGGAGATTCCCTGGCTAGGGAGAGAGAACAGGCCTTGGCATTGTGACATGCACAGCTCCTTGCTCCCACATTACTCCCCACTGATCCCACAAGGCCATCTCCCAGCACTGGGCTCTCCCTTGCACACCAGGTCCCCATTCCCTGACCTTCCAGGACTGTCTCTGGTGCCGTAGCCTCTTCCTCGGATGTCACACAGGCCAGGGCAGGCTCCACCACCTCTGAAAGTTTGTCAGCTGAGCCATCTGGAACCCCTTCTGGAATGAAACCCCCAACAACCATTATTTGGAAAGGGTTTGCCATAAACTGCCCAGCTGGGAGCATGATTCCACAAGAAACAGGGAAGAGAGAAAATATAAAAGATCTATCAGATTTTCAAAGGTGGGAAGAAATTTCTTCACAGGAGGCAATACCTGGGGCTGGGGTTTTGAGTACAAGGTTACCATGTGAAGCCACAAACAGGTATAAATGAGGCAGGATGAGAGGAAATGGCCTCCAATTGTGCCAGGGGATGTTTATGTTGGATATTAGGGAAAATTTCTTCACTAAAAGGATGGTCAGGCCCTGGCACAGCTGCCCAGGGCAGAGGTAGAGTCACCATGGAAATGTTCAAAAGACATGTGGATGAGGCACTTGGGAACATGGTTTAGTGGTGAACATGGTGGTGCTGTGTTAACAGGTGGACTTAATGATCTCGGAGGTCTTTTCCAACCTTAGTGATTCCATGATTCTATGAATACCCCTTCTCTCATAATCAGAAGGGACCAAAAACCACACATGACATGAGCCTGCTGGCCTGAGGCACTGTGCATGGAGTGGTGACAACATTAAAAACGAAGCCAGCCAGCATTTCCTGCAGCTTGGCCAAATATTTGGGACTCAAGAGAGTCTCAGCTCAGGCTGGACTCAGCAAGGCTCCAGAGGAAGCCTTGAGTTCAGGGTCACTGCCCAGCTGCTGGTTTGCCCTTTGAATTGGTGAGGCAGAGCTTTCCGAGCTGTGTTGGGAACTCACAGCGACAGCTGTCATGGAATTCTACTCCAGCTCACAGTCCACATCTTCTTCCTTCGCCCTTTGTATTTCTCCTCTTAGAAATTCCCCTCCTTCCACCATTTAGCACGTCCCACACAGCTCCAAGTCCCTCCTTGCTGGTGCCAGGGCACCCCCTGGGTTTGCCCAGCATTACCTGGCAAGAATTCCTCTGGGTCTGTGCTGGGAGAAATGTCCTTTTTCCCTCCTCCTCCCTCAGCAGCCTCGGGGATTCTTCTCTCCTCACTGAGCTGTGCTTGCAGGAGCTTCTTGGCCTCACGGAAGTTCCTTTCTGCCTGAGCATTATTATTCTGCAGCTCATAAAACAAACCTGTGGGAGACAGACAGAGTGGCACAAGCAGACACCTGACCCTTAGCAAAATCTTTGCCTTAGCTCTCAGATTGGAGCAGGGAGAAGAGGATCAGGGGCAGGACAAATGCTTGGCTCTACAGGAACACCTGGAGGACCAGGTAGGCTTGGCTTTGTACCTGAGAGGGTCCAGGCTAGGATGCTGGATGGCTCCAAGCAGCAGGCATCCTCAAAGAAAACCTCTGCATCCTCATAGTGCTGCAGCATGACAGCCCCAATCCCACAGAGCAGCAAGCTGGGGCAAGGGGGGCCAGTCAGCCTTGCAGGCCCCAGGTAGTGCTGTGGGGCACACCCCCCACCTTCCCACCGACCCACTGGGAGCACTCAGCACCTTGGGACATGCTGGAGGTCCACAGAAAGAGCCTGCTGGAAGCACTCCTGGGCTTTGGTGGTGTCCTCGTGCAGGAGGCAGAAGGCTCCATAGTCCAGCCAGGCCTGGATGTTGCGCTGGTCCTGAGCTATCCTCTAGACAACAGAGATCAGGGCTTTCTTGACCACCCCAGCCCAGTTTGGCAGGAATCAAGCCCTTGCCTATCACATGCGAGGGTGTCCCTTAATTGGGATCGTGCTGGAAGCCCACTTCCTCTAAGCTTCCTCCACCTAATGCATCCCCTCCAGCTCCAGCTGACCCCCTCCAAGGGCCCAGTGTCCCCAGGACTGACCCAGCAAGCCTTTTGGACCAGCTCATCCCATTGCCCCTGGCCTTGAGGCTGGAGTCACAGAATCACAGAATATGCCAAGTTGGAAGGGACACATGGGGATCATCGAGTCCAGCTCCTGGCCCTGCACAGGAACCATCCCCAAGAGTCACACCCTGTGCCCAAGAAAATTGTCCCAATGCTTCTTGAGCTCTGTCAAGCTTCAAGAATGGAAAATGCTCATATATATGAGTCCCTAGTGACCTGGCCAGGGATAGTCACACATCCTGCAGAGAGCAGCATCTCCCTGGAAAATCCCTCCCATTCCAGTCTGAGTATCCCGGTCACGTTCAGCTCCTTCATCCCCACAGTCCAGGCTGGCTGAGCTGTCACCAGTGGCCCCACACTGCTGCCAGCACAGACACAGGGGATGTGGGCAGGGAAGGACAGGGTCTCCTTTACCTGCTGGTGGTACAGAGAGGCCAGTTTGTAGTCCTTGTTGGCTTCAGCTTCGCGAGCAAAGAACCCAAGCTGCTCCTGGGTCGTGCGGGATGGAGGGGCAGGAGAAGCACCTTCCTCAGAGAGGAGCTGGTAGGGAGCAAGGCAGTGTTACTGGGGAGGGGAAGAATGATTCATGTGATCCCAGTCCAGCACTGCACCCAGTACAGACCAGCATGGCTGGGGCTGGACACCAGGGAAAGCCAAGCTGTCCCAGCTGCTCTTTGTGGTGGGACACATTCCTGTCACTCCGAGGTACCTCTGCCACACAGGAACAGGGCAATATCCATTTTTACAAGGGCATGGACAGGCACAGCAAGGGGGAATGGCTTCCCACTGCCAAAGGGCATGGTTAGATGGGATATTGGGAAGAAATTCTTCCCTGTGAAGGTGGTGAGGCCCTGGCACAGGTTGCCCAGAGAAGCTGTGGCTGCCCCATCCCTGGAAGTGTCCAAGGCCAGGTCGGACAGGGTTTGGAACAACCCAGTCTAGTGGAAGGTGTCCCTGACAATGGCAGGGGGGAAAACAAGCTTTAAGGTCCTTTCCAACCCAAACTATGCCATGTTTCTATGATTATTTACAGCATTCCCTAGATCAAAGCTTCTGGGGTGCCACTCACTGGTGACCCCAGCTCATGCTGGAGGTCTGTGCTCTGCCCAGGTGAGTGGCAAGAGGCACAAACCCAGCCACCAGCTACAGCAGCTTTACAAGTGGCATCTCACACATATGCCACCATAGCAGCAGGATACAGATGCACTGGACCCTGCCTTGAGTGGGGCTTGGGGCCCACGTGTGATAACTGCAGAAATGGAAATATGAGTCTGCTTCTGTCTTGAAGGCAACAGTCCTTCACCTGCCCTGGATTCACAGTGAAGTCGTGGCCCAAGTGCCCCAGGTTTCTCCTTACCTGGTTCAGGGCAATGTGCATCTGTTCCACGAGGTACACGTAGAGCTCACTGAGGAATGCCTGGAGCTCCTCCTGGGTCTCAAATGCTGTGGTCTTCAGGTATTTCTCCCTCACAATCTTCACCACAGGATACTATGGAGACATGGGACTGTTGGACAAGGAAGGTCCTCCCTGTGCCTCCCACGAGCTCCATTATCAGAAAGAGCCAGAACGCACTGATTTTGCCTGAAGTTCCAACTTAGTTCTGAGGAATAAATCCAGCCCAGCACTGTTAAAAGTAAAAAAAAGCAAGCAGGGGGAATTTCCTCCCCACCTCCCTGACATTCCGGTGCCCCTTTAGGGACACCACGTGGAAGCCTCATCCCCTTGGCACAGAGAGGGGGATCTCTGGTCAGAGCATAGCCAGGGCTGAGCAGCTTGAGAGAGGGGAACTCCCTTTTCCTGCCAGGGCAGACTGTGGGTGTGTGAGATATCAGCTTTGCCTTCCTCAGGTTATGACCATGGGGCAAATGGATGTGACCATCTCCCATTCATAGGGAATGTTCTCCAGGTGTGGGACCAAAGCAGCTTGGTGCCTCCTCCATTAGAGGTGAACCCTGTCCCCCCAATGCCTGTTGCAACAGCCCTGAGTGGCAGGAGCGGATTCTGGAGCACCACATCATCCTGAGTTACCACCGTGGAGCAGCAGTTCCTCACTGAGAAACTGTTGAGACAGAACAAGTAGCGAAGAAGCAAAAAGCACAAACAAGCCTTTACCTTTAGCTGTTCCTTAAAAGCAAAATATTTCCCAGAGGTGTTGAGCTCATAGTTGAGCTGACGCCTCTGTTCCTCCAGGGTTTGGTGGTCTATTGCTCCCTGGTCAGGCAGCTGCTTCCCAAAGAGCTTGTGGTATTCACTCAGGATGGCATTGGCAACGCTCGTGACACGTTTGTGATAATCTTCCACCACCTAGGAAATTAATTAATTAAATTTCACAAGTCACTTATGCAATCAGCCTTGATATGTATTTGATTTGGCACAGCCCACGCCTCCCATTAACTCCACCTGACTCAATTAGTCTGTCACACATCCTTTCCTGTCCACGCCTGAGGGCTGAGAAAATATCTACAGGTAAACACAAAAGAGCTCCTTCCTGCAAGATTTTTTAATAAGAACCCAGTATTTCAGTCATTGCTGTCTCTTCTATAGCAATATAACTGTCTGTGAGTAAAATATATCTCATTTACTGGGAGCCTTTAGACCCAGGAGCCAGCCTTCTTCAGCAGAGCCTGTAATCTCCATAATCTTGGTCCTCAAGAATTCTGGGTGACCTGAGAGTGGTCAGGGCTGATTCATGTTTGTCTGAGTCTGATGAAGCAAATGGGCTAATGAGAGACAAGAAACTGTTGGCACTGCCCAGGGTAAACACTAGGCTCTGGTAGCCTCTTTCCCCAGCATCCCATTTCCTTCCAAACATCCCCTCACTGCTGCCTTCCCTCCTTTGCTCCATCTCTTCCCTTCGTATGGGCTGTGAACACGAGTGATGTACCCCAGGAATGATTTCCCAAGGCACACTTCTGTGGAGATAACACAGCCAGAAGTTTCCTTTTCTGGATGTTTCATGGAATTGTAGAATCACAGAATATCCTGAGTTGGAAGGGACCCCACAAGGATCATCAAGTCCAACTCCCGATCCTGCTCAGACACCCCAACAATCCCACCCTGTCCCTGAGAGTGTTGTCCAAACCCTCCTGGAGCTCTGGCAGCCTTGGTGCTGTGCCCACTGCCCTGGGGAGCCTGGTCAGTGCCCAACCACCCTCTGGGGGAAGAACCTTTCGCTGAGATCCAACCTGACCCTGCCCTGACACAGCGCCAGACGTTCCCTGGGATGCTGTCTGTGGTCACAGGGAGCAGAGATCGGAGCTGCCCCTCCCACTGCCCCTTGTGAGGAAGCTGCAGACCCCGACGAGGTCTGACCTCAGTCTCCACTTCTCCAGCTGATCACACCAAGTGACCTCATCCACTCCTTATATGGCTCTATTCCCCTCTAGACCCTTCACCATCTTTGTGGCCTTGCACCATCATCTTCTTCAAACCTCATCTACGTGTTGCTGCAGGGGTGAGAACGAAGACTCTCCTGTGTGAGAGGAATGAGGGCAGGATGGGTGGCAGAGTGGTGGCAAGGTCACACACCCTTGCACGTACCTTCTTGGCTCCTTCAGTCTGGGCAGGCAGTGCAGGGCGAGAAGGAATCATCTCCTTGACCCTGTTAATGAGAGCACAGAAGAGATCAGCCAGATACACTGCCAGGGAAGTCGGCTTGTTGTGGGCACAGGCAGCGTGTAGTGAGAGGGCTCCAACCTGCCATCGTGTCCCTGAGACACCTCACAGGGACCTGGGGGCAAAACTGATGCCAGACCAAGAGTGAACTGTCAAGGCCAGATCCCTACAACTGATGCTCATCATAGCAGGGTTAACATTTATTACTGGCAATCAAAAACACTCTCCTGGAGCAGCAGATCTGTAACTCAGAGCTCCTGCTCTGCCAGAACAGCTGTAGGGAAGGAACCACCCTGAGGAAAGCTCTGAAAAATTTGATCACTGTACAACCCAAGTCACCTGATCCATCAGTTCCCAACATCACACAGTGCAGCTATGGCACCTCATCCCCTGGTCACACATTGACACCCAGACACCAACCTTAGACCACCTACCCCCAAACACCACACCAACCCTGTCTGGGCCACTACTGGAGTTACATTAGTTACATTACACCTTTCATTAGGGTTACTATAATTTTTACTAAGATTTTATGAAGGTGAGGGTGACTGAGCACTGGCACAGGAGCAGCTGTGGAGTCTCCCTCCCTGGAGATATTGAAAAGCCATCGGGACATAACCCTGAGTAACCTGCTTTGGGGTTCACTGCTTGAGCAGGGAGGTCAGACTAGGTGACCTCCAGTGGTCCCTTCCAACGTGAACCATTGTGAGATTGTGGGATTAAAATCCTTGGTGCCAAAACAGCCTTAATTCATTGAGATTTTATCAACATTTCCTGCTTGCTGGATATGAGAACACTCTCAGTCCTCATAACCCAATGAGCCAAGGTTCCACATGCCTCATTCAGCTGCACACAGCAGGTGAACGAGGAGTTACCCTGAGCTCTCATCCATTGCACTAGAAATGGTATAAAAAAGGCCAGGAAAGGTCTGTTCTAAGGGGGATTCACCTTCTTCAACCTGTTCCTCCTGGAAGACAGTAGGCAGCACAGAGGACAACACACATACTCTCCCTTCAAAGAATGGCTGATACTTCTGTTTGAGAGAGACATAGATCTGCACTTGTTATACTTTATTCATTTGCTGCATTTTCTGGTTTTTTTACTCAATAAATGAGATGTGCTGGTCCTTTCCTAGCCCATAACACAGCAGGGTTACCACTGGACAGGAAGGAACTGCCTCAAATCAGACAGACAGTGGAAGACTCAAAGTAGCAGAGATGAAAGAGCAGCAGAACAACATGAAAACTAACATAAAAGCCAAAAATCGATAAAAACATTGTGAGAAAACTTCTGAAAAGGTAAAAATGACAGAATGTTCTGGTGAAGTTACAGCAGCACTACCCCGGACAGTCCATGCTGGTGGCCAGGACTCACAGGCAAAAGGCAAGCACACAGGGATTAGTGGGAAACAAAGCCCAGACAGGAACACAGACACTGTTGTGCTGCTCTGCTGTCTCTTGTTTGGAGAGGAACGGCAGGGAGATGCCAGCTGGGATGAACAAGTGTTTTCCCAACACACCAGATGCCACCTCTGAAGCAGTTTGGCCAAATCCTCCCCCTGATTCCCGTGGGCTTTGTCTCATGCCCTGGGTTGGTCCTGGCACAGCATTCCAGGGGGGAGCTTTCTGTACAGCCCCCTTCCTACCCTGCAGAAATGAGCTGTCAGCCCCAGGGCACAGCCCCTCCTCACGCACCGGCGGGTGAGCTCCTCCCGCAGCCGCTTTGGGACCAAGGCCTTGTCCAGCTTTATCTCCAGCACCAGGAACGTTCCTGCCTCACCGTATTGCTGTGAAGATAAACATTGCTCTCACTGTTGTGCTGTCTGGAGCCTTTCTGGCACGATGAAATACTGAGCATACAGCTACAGATCTCCAGACTGCAGAGATACAGCTTGTTTTATGGCTCGCCCTCAGAATGAGTTACAGCAGCAAAATTCAGCTCAAGATAACAGGTTGGGAAAAAGGAGAGAGCCTGGATAATCAATCTGCCTGCAGAATGAATGTGCATTCAGAGGAAGAAGCCAAAATATGAAGGAACCCTTTTAAATAAATGCTTGATAATTTACAGAGACCTTCTGGCCCGATGCTTGTCTGATCTCCAGCTGGTCTTCACTGGAAGAACTCTGGGATAGCATCTATGTGAAATATCCCTTGTCCAACTCACTCTTAAGGAATTTAATTGTGTGGAAGGTGTGAGACACCAGCACAGTGATGCTCTAGCATCTCCTTCTCTTTGGAGAAATATAATTACCTGTCCATCAACACTGCAAATTCTGGTACTTTCAGGTCCTCCAGTGCCATCTGACAACTGGATTTTGGATGGGCTCTGTAATGATTCAGAAAAAGAAAAGATATCTCTTGTTTCAGTCTCCATAGATCTCATATCTTTGGAAGTTCAGTGTGTGAGATGGTACCTTTGTTCAGTGCTAAGATTTCAGGTTAGAAGAGACCTCCTCAGGGTCTGCAGATTCCTCATGAGGGAAAGGCAGCACTGACCTCTGCTCTCTGTGACCAGTGACAGGACCCAAGGGAATGGCTGGAGCTGTGTCAGGGCAGGGTTAGGCTGGATATAAGGAGAAGGTTCTTCCCCCAGAGGGTGGTTGGGCACTGAACAGGCTCCCCAGGGCAGTGGGCACAGCACCAAGGCTGCCAGAGCTCAAGGAGAGATTGGACAGAGTGGGATTGTTGGGGTGTCCTGTGCAGGGGTTGGACTCGATGATCCCTGTGGGTCCCTTCCAATGGAGGAGATTCTGTGGTTCTATGACAGTATCTCTTAGCTGGCTGGGGCAACAACAGTCCCATCTCTGGTTCCTGTATCCAGCCCTGGTTCCTGCATGCCCCAACTACCCCTGACGTGGAAGCAGAGCAATCACAGTGCAACGTGCCTCCCAAGACCTTACCGCTCTGTTGGAATCTTTGTCTTCCTTCTGAGTCTTACTGGGAAGGGGAGGGGTACCCAGCCCTTCCTTGATCAGATTGAGATGTGACTTGAGTTCCCAGAAAATACTGTGCTGACTTTTGGTCTGAAAAAAAGAGGGAACAGAGGGAATCAAGGGACAAAGTAGGCTTCCTCACCCCTTTGCCTTACCCTGTCACATCACAAAACACATCATCAGGGTCTTAAATACATTAAGAAGCTTTGCAACCTCATTCTCCTCCCCTAGAAGTTCAGCTGCCAATGCTCCAGGCCAGCCCTGATCCCATGTAGCTGTGAAGCCTCAGGTTGGACAATGAGACTCAGAAGGGTCTTTCCATCTTCCCTCCAGAGATTTGTGTTTTCACTGAGGATTGGCCCTTGATCCTTGCCTGAGCTGTGTGATAGACTGCTAGAACCCAGTTCTATGATCCTGACCCACTGGCCACAACTCCTGGCTGGATCCTAGACCTGACTCATGGCTGTGGACTTGCCTGGTGATGTGGATTGTTAGAGGAAACTGGCCACCCTCACCACATCTGCTCTGCAAACTTTTGGGTGCCCCCACCTGCCTGGCAGTAACTCTCAGCTCACCTGGTGTGGAGCAGCTTCCCTGACACACACCAGGGAATTGCAAGAAATAGGTTTGTCAGGCTCTGTGTTTACCCAGCGTTTGACCCCCCAGACAGGCTGTTCCCCCAGCATGGTTATAGGAATTGGGCTTGCAAGAATTATGGGGATCCTGGGGAAGGAATGGAGCAGCTGTATGGAGACTGCCTAGACCACGAGGCAGCCAAAAGCATCCATAACACCAAGGAACGAGAAGGACTTCACTTGTGACAGATGCCACAGGACAAGCAGCACCACACAGCCAAGATGCTGTTATTCATTATGGGGAAGCAGAGCCCAGCCAACAGCTGTGTGCCCAGCCCTGCTCTACAGCAGCCAGTGGGAGCAGGGAGACAGCAGAAGGGCTGGAATTCACCCGGCTCCTGCGCCTGGACCACAGCACCACAGGGAACGTGGGTGGTAAAACCAGGCTGTGCATCTGCCCTCCTGAAACAAGCTCAGGTCTGTTCCAGGAGGGTGGGAAAATGGAGATGTAACTGTCACTCTTAGTAACAGAGAGGGAGAAATGCAAAGAAAAATAAACCTCGGTGAGCCAGAGCTGAAAGAGCTCCAGTGACAGCTTTTTTGGTGGTTGCCTGGGGTAACGCAATCCTTTTAAAGCCACTGTTTGCTCTTCCCAGCAACACAGTTCATTTGCCCAGACTGGGGAGAGGGGAGCATTCTTACAGCTCTCAGCTGATGGCAGAGGGGGGAGTGGAGTGAGATTCAAAGCCTCTCTAAGCCCCCAGACCTGCTCACACACCCCCAGAAATTCCCTGCCTTGGAGAAATCTGCACCTAAGAGCTTTTATCACTATTTTTCTCCATCACCAGAAGAGCAGTGAAGGTTCAGATCCAGTTTCAAGTACCCCACTGCCCATGCTCCTTGCACCCAGACACCTCCTGCCCACTCTGCCTGCTCCCAAACACCCCCCTGCCCACTCTGTCTGCTCCCAAACAACCCCCTGCCCACTCTGTCTGCTCCCAAACACCCCCCTGCCCACTCTGCCTGCTCCCAACCTCTCTGTGCAAACCCAGCTGCAGAGCTGGAGCTCTGGCTGCCTGGCTGCTCTCACCTTCTCGAACACTTCACTGTCTTGGTAGCCAAAGACACGGAAAGCTCCTCGGATCTCCTTCACACCAGGGCACAGCAAAGGCAGCATGTTGACATATGCCACGCCATGGAAGGAAATCTGTGTTTCATCTCCCTGGAAACACAGAGCAAGGGACTGAGATACTGAACAGACTGTTATTCTCCTCAGGGAAACAGGGTCACTGATCCCATTAAGAAGAGGCCACACAGCAAACTGAAGCACCTGATGAGCCAGGGGCTCCCTGTCACTGGCACACAGCCAAGACAACCTGGATGAATACACTGGAGTCATTCCATATGTAGAATATTAATTTCATCCCACTCCCTGTGGGGCAGCTTTTCTCTCTAACTCCTGCACTCTGCTGTTCTTCAGGATGGTCTTGTTGAGTTACAGCTGCAAAATTAGCAGCTGTGTGGCTAGAAACCCTACCCTGTGCATCTTGGGCTGGACAGAAACCAGGTGACTGCAAAATCTTGGCCCTGGTGAGTGCTGAAAGGAATTTACACCAATTTATATGACTTTACTATGGAACAGATTAGGAGCTCTCACGCTACCAGCTGCCAGGAACGGAACCATTAGCTAAGGGGCTGGTCCTCTGTTAAATCACCCTGGTTTATGTCCAAAATCATAACTTACCTACAGCCCAAGAAAGAAGGCATGAACTTCTTCAAGATGTTCCAAAATGCCATTAACCAAAGATAAGCTCAGTGAATCACCTTCATTCTCTTCAAGGCCAGGCTGAACGGGCCTCTGAGCAGCCTGGTCTAGTGGAAGGTGTCTCTGCCCATGGCAGGGTGTTGGAATGAGATGGACTTTGAGGTTCCTTTCAACCCAAACCATTCTGGGATTCTGGGATTCTAAAAAGCACCCTTCCCCTGACCTCTTTCCACCCAGCTGCCACAGACCACCAGTGAGAGCTCTGTATGCTATAAGGAAAAAACACGACCCTTTGTCTATTTAACAGCTCTATAAATGGGATTTTTTACAAAGCCTCCTGCTCTCTGACTTGCTTTGGCCAGTTCAAGGCTGGTTTTGGTATCACAAAGGCATCAAAAGGAAAATGCATACCCCTCCCCACTGTTACCTTGTCAACTTTGCTAGCTTTGCCTTTGCTGGCTGGGGCTGTGGACACCCTGCAGAGCTCCACAGGCCAGTACCGACACTCCACAATGCGCTTCTGCAGCCTGCACACAGAGCAGGGATCAGAGGATGCACAAACCAAGCTGGAGAGCCCCACCACCCTCCTCTCTGCCCCAGCAGCCCCTCTTGGGTTTGCTTCAACCCAGTCTCACAGCAAACACCCTCAGGCCACAGGAACACATGTGCTTTGGGGCAGCTGGGGACGTTTTCCCTTCCACCCACTGCTGTTTTCATTTATGGCACAACCAGCTATAAAACAACTGAGAGAGCGACACACTCGGTTTTCTCTCTCCCCTGGTTACTGCAGAAATAAAACAAGCAAGAAGGAGCGTGGTTAACTTTGGTGTAAATCCTGAACTGCACAGAGCAAGCAGACCCTGAGCTCCCATGCAATGTGGCTGGTGACTCTGAAACCAAGAGACGTGTAGGGAAAATAATTTTAAAAATCAAATGAAATAGAAGGGAATATTTCTACACAAGGAGTAATTTTGCTGTGAAACTCACAGCCATGATGCAGCTGAGGCCAAGAAAATAGAAGGATTCCAAGAGAAATGGAACACTTAGCCTGATCTTGAGCATATCTGGAGCTGCTAAAGGTAATGCTTATCCAATAAAAAAGCAAATGAGGAGTGCCCACGTGGAGTGAAAGTTTTTAATGTATTGAAAATTCAGTAAAATTTAATTAGCAGCTCAGAGGAGAGCTGTGTGGGCCACCCTACCCTACTCCATGCCTGCTCACCATAACTGCTGCCCCTTCTTTCAAAGAGTCCCCAGCCCCAGTTGCTGGCAACAGGAATGAGCATTTGTGGCCTGGAGACAGCAGCTCCAGCTTCTCCACCTTCTCCCAGCACAGCAGTTCAAGGCAGTTCAAGGCTGCTCCCTTGCTCAGGCCAACAGGAGCCACGGGAGGTGAGGCAGAGCCACAGCTTGACCTGTAGGAGGTCTGAGACCACCTGCATGTTGCTGCTCCCAGCCTCAGGTCACTCATCTGAGCGTGTTCTGGGGTGGTTCCCTCAGGTCCCTTACACAGCTACTGCAGCAGCATCCAGGTAACAGCGCCTTTCCATGTCCCAGATGATTCTCTTTCTGCTTTCTGCTTGGATCCTGAATTCCATGTCCTGTGAGAAACACCATGCAGTCAGAGCCAGGACAGCAATCCACAGCCTGCATCGTCCCCAGAAATGTTGCCTGGGAGAGCATGTGAGTCAGACAGAGGTGTCCAAGTCCCCATAGCCAGGCCAGCCCAGCAGAGAAGCCAGCAGCCCTTCCTGCAGACACCATCAGTGTTAAGAGCCTGGCTCATGACACATAACACAACTCCCAGCCCAGCAGCTCAGTGTGGGTGGTTTTTGGGGACCAGACCTGCCACACAGCCCCTTGGGATCTCTCCTGCAGTGAGTCTGCATGCCTGCTGTCCCAGGGGAACCATCTCCATGCCTGGACACTGTGCAGGACTGACCAACCACCTCCTCATAACAAATTTTTCTCAGTCCCTGCTGGTTAAGTTCCATCTGTGACCCTGCCAGTCCTTCCTCACCTCGCTTTTGGTGAGCTCTCCATCCTCATCCTCATAGGGCCCTCCAACAATGAAGGAGTTGGGTATGCTCAGGGCACCAGGAGCCAGGATGTTACCAAGGGGCCACTTTTTGGGACGGGGTAATGGTTCTTTTTCACCATCAGCCTTCACAATGCCATTCCTGAAGAGCAAGGGGAGTTCCTTCTAGAGAGACATGAGAAACAAAGGATTTGCATTTCCAACAGAAGCAGGAGCAAGAGCCAGCTGCTCGGAGCTGGGATAACAAAGCTAAGCAGCAGTGCAGGGCCTGGCTCAGAAAACACACTCCACCACACACATACAAAGAATGGGATAAATATAAAGAGCCTTGTGGAAAAAGCGCTGCCAGGTTGAATCCCAATCTTTCCAAGCAGAGCTTTCTGTTAAAGAAACATGTCAAGCCACAGAGGCCTCTCAACAAAGGCTGCTGGTGCACAGGCACAGGAACTGTACAGCCCACGTGCCTGGACACTTGTTCTGTGGTGTGGGAGAACAAATCCTCTGTCACCGTGCCTGGACCATTCTCACCTCACCAGCTGCTGGGACTTGCAAACAAGCCATGTAGTTTGTCTGGGAGTCATTGGCAAATGCTTCAGGAACAGAATAAGCTGCCTCCAGCGTGACACTCAGGAGGCTCCCACTTGAGAACTCCGTGGCAGAGAGCAGGGGCTCTTTGGTGCACAATGTCACTTCAAGGTGAGCCTGTGAGACAAAGATAAAGTAGAGCCAGTAACTAGACAATTATAAGTTGCCTGGTCTTAAGGAGAAGCAAGCAGAAAACTAAGGCCAGAATGTATAATGTTATCTTATGCCTCATCTCAGATGTAAAAGAAAACAGACCAGGACAGCAAAGGAATTTCAGGATCAATTTGGCTCAATTGTGGTATTTGTTTGTTTAAATCACAGCCTGTTTAAGGTAGGGCATGTGCCCTGAGGGTCTCATAAAATGAGCCATGGAGAATGAGGCAGGGTCTCATAAAAGGAGCCGCAGAGAAGGAACATCAAGGATGGAAAATGATGCTTTTCCCCTGGTGATTCAGAAGGCCGTGCTTTGCCTCTGCCCTATCTCCACACTCTGTGTGCAGCCTTTAATTACCTGTCCCAGCCCTGGATGGATGGTGTGCAATGAAAAACCAGCTGGTCAGCATTTATTACCTGGCCTCCCTAATGAGTGTCCCCCCATCTTGCTCACTGTGAACCTTTTAAACACAGAGATGCTAATATGATATCCACCCTTCCAATTCACTCCTGGTGCTCACTGCAGGCAGGCTCAGCAGCAAAATTGGACACACTTTCCCAGTCTCATACTTCATTCCCTTCATTTTAGTCACTGGGTACTTTGCAACCAGCTGAATGAATAAGGACCTTTCAGAAAAGGCAGCCAGAGCTCGTATGATAATGGACTCAGATATTTTATCCACAGAAAGGAAAACTAATAAAGCTGGGGAGGTGACCCAGCTGTTGTATTTTTTGAGTTTTTCACCACTGTGATTTCTATCTCTGTTTTTTTTCCAGAGCAAATCAGTAGCTGCACACATTAATATCTCCCAGCATGACTTCACCTATCACAGGCAACTAGGGACAGACGTCAATGGGAGCAGGAAAGGCCTCCAAGCCTGTAACATATAGGGCTGCACCACATCTGTGATGAGCCAGGTGGCTGAGTCATGCTCTCCCTCCCATTAAAAAGCAGCAGAGAGCTGAACAAGGGAAGGAACAGTTCCGAATTCCACATACCATGACCTCCAGGCGTGGGCTCTCTGATGGGGAGGCAGGCACTGCATACAAAGGAGCTGAGACCTTCAATGAACACTCTCCTGGGAAGAAACAGGAGTGTGAACAGCCTAAAGTGAGGCTTTCGGCAGAGAATCATAGTCATGGAATGGTTTGGCTTGGAAGGGACCTTAAAGATCATCTCATTCCAATCCCCTGCCGTGGGCAGAGACCCCTTCCACTAGACAAAATCATGGTCTAACTCCTAATGCTGAGTTACTGATGCCACTCCCTCTCCCCCTCAGCCAGATTTTGCAGAGCTATGAAGGTCACTTTGTCAGAAGAAGGTAAGTTATAGTCAGGGTTCCATAAGCAAAGATAAAAAAGTGCCAGGGAGCAAGAAGTGGCTATGGAGGCTGTGGAAGTCAATGTTGTACCTTGTAGCAGAGGTAGAAGGTCCACCACAGCTTGGCCAAGAGGCACAGTCTTCTCCTGTTTTTTCTTCTCTTTTTGCCCCACTTCTACCACAGTCACTAGGGAGATAAAAGGAGAGGAGCTGGCAGAGTTCCTCAGACCAGCAGTTCGGGGGCTGGGAAGGGTCTGTGTCAGCTCTGGCACATGCTCCTTGTCATCTCCCAAAGCCAACATGCACAGTGAAGCCAAAGGAGCACAGGCCCACATGGAAGGGGATTCTTCCAGCTGGCAGAGATGGAGCACAAGCGCTGAGATCCTCCCACTGCTGCTGCTCAAGTGCTATCCCTGAACAAGGGACTCCTGCAGCCAACAGTACCCACCTCTGAGGAGGGAGATCCAGCACCAGGTACTTACAGAGCAGCGGTTTCTGTGCAATGACATCCAAGGGGTTGGGCCCATCGGGACTGCACTCAAAGCTAGTAGTGAAATTGTAGTTTGCTGTCCCGTCTGGCAAGACATCAGCCTTGGAGGAGTCTCCCAGGGCTGCTCCGTTGTACTCCACACGCACCAATGTAACCAGCACGTCGCTTTTGAGAGTTTTCTGTCAAAAAAAAGAGCAGATTAACACCTGCCTCTGCAGCAGCAGCCTGGGAGCCGAGTTGCTCTGGCAGCAGCTCAGTTCAGTGCCCAGGACAGGGCTCACGGGTGGGGGCCTGTTCCACCAAGAGCAGCAGATGTTGGCCATGCCAGGACCTCACCCTTCCCTGCCTTTAAGAGGGAAATTTCCTGCTCCACCATGCCGTGATGCCCCAAAGATTATCAGGAGCCTTGGTATAGGAGATGGAGAGGTCCAGGCTTCACCCCAGGAAAGACACATCTAAAACAAATCCCAAAATACCCCACTGATATTTTTGTGCTTCTGGGAAGCTTGAGATGTTTGTTGTCTCTAAGAAAGTAGCTCCTGAGCTACAGGGATGAGTTCACAGGATGCTTGTGGATATCATGTCGCTGCAGAATGCCCTGAAATGGATGAGAGGAAACAGCCTCCAGTTGTGCCAAGGGAGGTTTAGATTGAATATTAGGGAAAATTTCTTCACTGTAAGGGTGGTCAGGCACTGGGAGACACTGCCCAGGGCAGTGGAGGAGTCACCATCCTTAGAAGTGTTCAAAATACATGTGGATGTGGCATTTGGTTTAGTGGTGGCTTTGCAGTGGTTGGACTCTATGGTCTTAGAGGCCTTTTCCAACCTTAATGATTCCATGATTCTATGAAATCAAAGAGGAGCTCCAGCAAGCTCTTTGGGGACCTCTGCAATTTGTTGTTACACCACCTTCATACCACTTGCTTTAAGCAGGGATGAGCAGATTCAAATTCTAGTTTGAATTTAAAATGTCTAAACAGAGGGGCTTAAACAGGAGGGATGGTGAGGGCACAACGTGTGGCAGGGGGGACCTGCATGCCTGGGCAGCACCAGGCACCTCTACTGTGAGAGGAAGTGCTGGGCAGCAGGTACCAAAGAGCCTCCCTGCAGGAGAAACACAATTTAGTTCTCAATCCACAGAGAAGTAGCTGAATACAAGGACCATTGTACCCAAACAACTTTTCCTTAGTGCTGAGCCACAGGGATGCCCAACCTCCACAGCCTCTTCCTCAGCTCCCTCTCTCCCTGTCACTGGGGTAATTAGTTTCATGTTGGCTCTTATACAAAAAGAGATCTCTCTCACTTGGTTTTAATTTTCAGCCCCTCTCCCTGTCTCCTTGAGCATGCATTCTATGAATGGCTAAACAGAATCCAATTAACCTTCCTCTGTGCCATTAATTATCCTAGACTCCTCTCTCATCTCTCTCTACACTACCTCTAATTAACCAGATTCCACACTTATAGCTGGAAGTGAATTCCACATTCTTACAGCTGGAATTCTTTTCATATTGTTGTTGTTGTGATTGCCCTTTTGTACCCCCCCCTCCTTTTGCCACAGCCCTTTCTCAAGATGGAGCAACCAAAACCACAAAGCAACATTCTGAATGCAATCAATACATAGGCTTATTCTTTCCAGCATTGTTTTTCCTCCTCTCACTTCATACCTCTCACCTGTTTGCTGAGTCTATCAGTGGGAGAGGTGCTCCAACACTACAATGTAACAGCCTCAAGCAGGTGCTTTGGGGTTGTTTTTGCTGTCTTCTGCTGGAGCAGAAGCAAGGATTTGCATTTTTCTGCTTGAGCTTCTCCTCTGCATTCCCTCCCAAATGCCAGTTCCTCTAGGAGATTTTAAGGACAGCTGGGTGCATCACATGGAAATCACAGCAGTGATGGTTTGATTGGCACCAGCTCATAGTCTGGCACTGGAGCCACAGCCTTTTTAAGCCCAGAGCCACCCTGTTGCTTTCAATATGGTTTAAACAGCTGTAGCTGGGATGAAAATCTGACTTCATAACCAAGTTGAGATCTTTTCAGTACTTGCCTCACTGATACACGTTTTCACTGTGTTTTGCTTTAAAAAAAGCTGCCATTTACATAAAGTTAGAGGAGGCAGAAAGTTACATTTCATCACAGCATTTCTGGACTGCTGCTGTGGAGGTACATTCCCTAATTTATGTGACTCACAAGCTTTTTCTCTGTGTGAACAAACCCTCAGCAGGGAGAGGAAGCCACAGTGTGGTATTCCTGAATCTCTGATACTCCCACCACTCCTTCCTGTAGCCTTGTCACCCCCCACCTGGCCTCGAACAGGATCCCAGCACACGGAATCTCTCTGGCCTCGTTTATTAAATTAGTAGAGACGTTTTCAAAGAACTTTACCAGGTCCTGCGCCTTCAGGACAGTGATCTGTACTGCTGCTGGCTGTGACGTGCTGGGAAGAGCTGCAGCAGAGGACACGCTCCCACCAGCCAGCCCTGCAGGGACCTCCATGGCTCTGCAGGAGAAAGAATGAGGCAAGAAACATGAAACTGCTCCATTCCTCTCCCAGAAACCTCTGCAGGACACAGCAGTGGTGGCTGTGAGCGCTATTCAGGGCTCGGCTGTCAAAACACCACTGAAAGCCGAGGGCATTGGCAGTGACGAATCATGAGGCGCAGGGGGAGGACAGAGAGAAATGTAATGTGAAAATTATCTGGCTCTGTAAACTTCACCCGGCTGCAGCTCTCAGGAAGGACTCGCTGTGCCAGGCTGCTCTCAGCTCCGAGCGCCAGGTACAGCCCTGGGCGCTCTTTTACTCCGTGTTTAAATTAATCATGACCTCCTGCCTGGTCCAAAGGCCTCTGGCTGCCACCCCGTCCCCTCACGGCTCCAACATGCCCAGAGGACCTGGCTCCATCTGCTCCTCGGGTTTGGGAATCCCTCCAGAGGCTCAGAGCACCCTGGGGACCCCACGGCCCCGCTGCCTCACCCCCCCAGCTCCCGCAGCCAGGGCAGGGGCGCTGGTGTCTGCCCGCGCCTGGCAGGGCAGCCCCTCAGCGCAGCCCCAACGGCCCGGGGGCTGTCCCGCCATGGTGCAGCCCCTGACCAAGGGTCCTGGGGAACTCCTGCAGCCCCTCACCCACGGGTCTGGGGGCTCCCCCACCTTAGGGTGCACCTGCCCGCAGCCCCTCACCAACGGTCCTGGGGGTCCTCCCGCCCGGGCGGTCCTGCAGCCCCACACCGGCGGAGCGGGGCTCGAACCCGTGGACTCCCCGACTCGGCGCAGGGCTCGCGTCCCGTAACCACAGCGACACAGCTGCTCCCACAGGACCCGAAACCTCGCGAGACCGCGGCTCTTCACACGGGATCGGGGGGCGCGTCCGTGAAGCCGCTGCCGCCGCCATGATGGGTGTGGGCTGCCCTTACCTGCCCCCCCCCCCGTGGGCGGGGTCCCCCCGAGCCCACCCGTGTGTCCTGGGGGTGCTGCAGGGGCACCATGACCCTCCCTGCAGCCTTGTGTGCCCCTGGGCAGTCCAGCTGCTGCTCCAGCCCCACTGTGGCCCCCCAACCCTCCTGGCAGAGTCTGTGGTGCCCACCCAGCCACTCCCTCACACCCCACTGGGGGCCCTGAGGGGGTTAGAGGGGGGTTCCCGCAGGCCAGGCTGGGCTGGGGACCCCACAGCCCCATGGTGACAGGGGGTCCCAGGGGCTTGGGCTGCCCCCCGAGATCCCCCCAGTTGTGCAGTGTGGCACATTAGGGGGTTTTGGGGGAACCCCACTGCCACCACCGCGGCTTTGGGGGCGGGAGCCGGACCCCCGGAGCGGGTTGGCCCGTTCCCGGGAAGGGGATGCCCAGAATAGCTCCGCTATCCGATTCCTGCTGGAGGGGCCTCGTTCCCCCTAGGGGCTGACATTTGAGCCCAGCAGCGGCACAGACTGTCTGGACTTCCCGGAATCTCCCGGCACCGCCGTGGCCCCTCGGGACGAGCAGGGGATGGCGGGCGGGAGGCGCCGTGGGCGGCGGGGGGGACCCCAGCAGCACACGGGGACCCCCCAGCCAGCCCCGCCGCCCGCACCCCGCTGCCCTGCAGCCCCCACGGCCCAGCCAGCAGGCGCTGCCCCCAAAGCCGGCCGCCCCAAGAAGGTCGTGGAGGAGCGGGCGGCGAGGGCTCCGGACGTGGACTCGCTGGGCTTCCAGGCCATGGACCGCAACGTGCCGGGGCTGTCCCACGTCATCCTGAAGAAGCTCAACATGGAGAGCTACGAGGACTACAAGTGAGTGAGCACTCATAGGTGCATGTTCCCTACCCCACTCCGCCAGGCCATCCCATGTGTCCCCCCACAGCTGGCGTGTCTCTCCTGGCTCATCCCACCCTCCTGGCCCAGCCCATATGTGGGCTCTGATGGGCTCCTGGGTGCACCCCTCCAGGGATCCCAGCTCCCCATCCCCACCCAGGCCAGGATGCTCCTGGCTGGAGATAAAAATCCTGGCGGGCTCGGAGGCAGGACATCAGCCCCACTGTGGTTGCAGTGGGCTGGATCCTGCTCACCCCCCAACGTGTGCAGGTCTGCCATGGACGGGAGGAAGAGCGGCAGCGATTTCGGCATCCGGACTTACTTTGACATGTTCCAGAAGATGGAGGACACCTTCAAGTTTTGTGCTGAATGCAAGAAGCTCCCTGATGCCCTCCCTGACCCCAAAAGCCTCCGGCGTTGCAAGAGGTATGGAAGGGATGGTCTGATGGCACAGGGATGGATCCATCCCTCGCTTCCAGCCCAGTGGCTGGAGTGCAGTGAGGGGTGTCTGGCCCCAGTGCCCACCTTCAACCTGAGGGCACCCCCAAAACAAAGCCTTGGGAGGGGGTGAGCCAGGCTCAGCAGGACAGATCCTGCCCCCTTCCCCATGGCTGGCTTGCTGCCTGTCTGCCCAGGTGCCAAAACGTGTACTACTGTGGCGTGGCATGCCAGCGTGCCAACTGGCCACTGCACAAGAAGTTCTGCAAGAAGCTGAAGCTGGTGGCCCTGGATCGGTTGGTGGAGTGGCTCGTCTTCACAGGTTGGACACATCCTCCCCCAGCCTACCTGACCCCCATCCCGGGCTGCACAGGTCCCATGGTGGGATGCAGGGTCCCTCCCCCAGCCCTTCTCCTCTAGCACTCCTACAGCACAGGAGGGATGGGCAGCCTGAGCTGTGGGGCCACCACTGCGCCCTCCAGCCTTCTCCCTACCTCCAGGAGACATCCCCTTCCCCACGGAGACCTGGACAAAACCCGCCCGGGATGTGAAGGGTTGGGAGGACTGGTTCTCCATGCAGGAGCAGCTAGAGGAGAAGCTGGGTGCCATCGTGGCCGGGCGGTACATGACCCTGCTCTGGGCTAACGCTGGGAAGCCCCGGCCGGAGGACGGGGAGCTGCGCCAGTCCATCCGGCGCCTGGTCACCGACTTCCACTCGCGGCCGCTCACCATCGGCCTGGGGCTGCGGCTTTTTGGCATCGACCCCCTTGCCAGGCCCCTCACCGTGCACGTGGTGGGGGCCTCCCACGTGGAGACCCTCAATACCCGGCTGACGGACTACGACGAGCTGACGCGGATGTTTCCGGGGCACCAGGGCGTGGAGATGGTGATGGTGGGTGTGGACGTGGTGGACGGACCCATCATGAGGCCACCCCTGGCCACGCCAGCGCCCCGGGGAAGGGTCTATCTCAGCAGCTACAAGGGGCTCTACCACGACTTCTGGGAAAGCCACGTGGAGACCAAGCTGGCTGCCCGTCCTGACCTGGTGGTGGGATTTCACCCAGGTGAGTGCCTGTGCTGTGAAGAGGCTGGACCCTCACACCTGGGAGTGGGACATCCCCGCAGGGCACAGGGTAGGGACTCAGGAACCACCCTGAGCACCCTGAAGCATCTGGGGCTGAGCCTGCAGGAGGCATGGGACATGCCCAGGGCTTTGCACCAAGGTACAGTGGGTAGCTGGGGTGATTCCCTGGGATGTGGCTGCCTCGTCCCCCACCAGGCACTCATTGTCCTGCCTGTGTCACCCACCTGCTGGTCAGAGGGGTCTCTGCTTCAGGGCTTGATGCAGTGCTCAGCACAGGACCCAGAGTTTGGAGTGCCCCCTGTGCTGGTGGGGAGCCAGACCTCACCTTGCTGAGGGCTTCCAAACATTGTCACCAGTACCACCGTGTGCCCTGGGGTCCCCAGCATGGAGTGAGTGCAGTTGGAGCTGGCTTTCCCCAGCTCCACACGTCTCTCTGTGTCCCCATGTTCCCAGATGTCTCCCATGTCCCCAGTGTCCTACCATGTTCCCCACCTGGTAGATGGACTCGAGGATCTCCATGTACCTCTCTTCCACCTGCCTCAGCTCCT
Source organism: Neopelma chrysocephalum (assembly GCF_003984885.1). Classification (NCBI taxonomy): domain Eukaryota; kingdom Metazoa; phylum Chordata; class Aves; order Passeriformes; family Pipridae; genus Neopelma; species Neopelma chrysocephalum. Next base: position 80,017 of record NW_020897722.1, read on the forward strand.
GGATGCAGCGCAGCCTCTGGTCCACCTCTGTCCTCTGTGGGGACAGGGGGACACAGCTGTGGGGCTTGGGTGGGATGGGAGGGGAGTGGAACCCTCACTGCTGTGACCCCACAGGTTTCCATGCCTGCCCAGACCTGCTGGCAGGGTGGCTGCCCACCCTGCTGCTGCTGCGGGACTACGGCCTGCCCGTGCTCTTCACTGTGTACAGGTGAGTGCAGCCCCACGGCCCCTGAACTGGCACAGCTGCCCAGTGACCAGCCTGTCCTCCACTCTCCCACAGTGAGCAGGAGCTGAAGGCCTCCCTGCAGATCCTCGTGGAGCTCGAGACACACATCGTGGGCTACGCCAGCAACCCCTTTGCCTCCCTGCGGCCCGAGCAGGTCTACTCCAGCCCCAACAAGGCGCCTGTCTACTGCAGCTCCCACTACATCGCCCTGCTGGGGGCAGAGCCGTCTGCTGTGCCGGGGGCCGAGGGGCTGGAGGATGATGATGATGATGGCTGGGAGGGAGGGGAACCCAGTGCTGCTGCTGTGGGTGGGGGCATCACCCCAGGGCTGGGCTGATCCCACGTGGTCAGCGCTGTCCTGCCTGCCCTGCCCACCTGCCCCCCAGCCCTCGCTGCCCCATCCCAGGACCTCATCTTCCCATCCCAGGATCAGTGATCCAGCCATCCCTTGCTGCACACATCCAGTCCTGGGGCAACGCAGCACCCTGGCACAGGCATGGCCCCCCTCCACAGCGCCAAATAAACCCCTGCCAGCAACTGGCCGCCGTGTCTCAAGCTTTATTTCCAAAAAGGCTGTTGTTTTCCCAAACAAAACGAGGGGCTGAGCCCACCCCAGCCACCCCCTGGGCAGCCACAGCCTCTGGAGAGACAGTGAAGGGGACCCCGACTGCGGGACCAGCCGTGCACAGGGCTGTGCAGCCCCCAGGGTCCCGCAGGGAGCCCCAGCCCAGCGCCCAACTGTCACTGTCACCTGCACTGTGCTCTTGCATTGGTGCCTACCCTGCAGGGCACTGCTCCAGCCTGGCACTTCCTACCAGCCTGGCCACGGCCAGTGGGCACCAGCTGGCACCTCCCCACTGCACTCCAGCCTTGATGGCCCCTGCAGACACCAGGGCGGGTGGGGCTGAAGGAACTGGCTCCTGCAGCATCGCCCAACGCTGCCAGGGACCCACACGGGCCTGGTGTCCTCTCCTGGTGCAGCCAGCGGGTGTGGCACTGACCCGCCTGGGCACCCGCAATGGCTCAGGGAGGCCAGCACCCCCCCGGGGCTCCCAGCGCCCCGACGGCAGGTCCCTCCCTGGGGTCAGTGCCTGTCGGAGGGGCCGTGGTGGGCGGCGGAGCTGGCACAGTCCAGCACGGTGTGGCACTGCCAGCATCACTCGGCGCCAGTGCGCTCCCGCAGCGCGGGCAGCGTCAGGGTCTCCGGCGCTGACTTCTTCCGTGGGCGAGTCTTGGGGGGAGCGAGGAACTCGGGGGCCTCGTCGCTGAGGGGGGTGGAGGGGGCGCTGGCAGGGGCCGAGTGCGTGGCCGTCGGCTGCCCCACCTCGCTGACCGAGATGGCAGGTGCCACCAGGCCGATGAGCTCGTTGGTGGCCTCCTGTGTCTCCTGCTCGTAGCGCCGCACATCCTCCATCGTCATCCCTGCTGAGCACAGCCGGGCTTGGGGCCGCTCGGCACGGCCACGTCCTGCACCCCCTCATCCCGGGGCAGCCCCGCACCCCGGCTCCCCACCGAGCTGGGGGACGGCAAGGGGACAGGGGCTGGGGACAAGGGAACAGGCAGGGAAGGGGAAGCTGGACAGCGCAGCCAGCCGCCCGCTCCGGCACCAGCCCAGCCAGCAGCGGGGAAGGGATGGACAGGCAGCGCAGGCAGGGGACACGTGGGGAGGGCAGCCGGGAGGGGGGACCCTCTGCCGCGGGGTGCAGGGGGGGCACAAGCCCCCCCGCCTGCACCTGCCCGCAGGCAGCGTGGCGGGGTCTGGAGTGTCCGGCCTCGGCAGGCAGCGGGAGTTAGGGGTGCTGGCTCCCCAGCTTTTGGTTTGTGGCCACTTGCATCTGAGTCTCGAAGGCCCGGACCTCTTCCAGGGACATGTCTGGAAGGCAGAGAGCCGCTCACTGGGACGGCCCCGCTTCCCGCCGGCACCCGCCACCGGCTGTCACCAAACCCGGGGCTCCCATCCCCGTGTCCGCACTTGGCAGCGCCTGCAGTGTGTCCCTGCCGGACAGGGAGGGGTGCAGGCAGTGCAGGCAGCACGCTGGGACCCCTCTCCCCGTCCGCCCCAGGTGTGCAGCAGAGCAGGCAGCGTGCAGGGCGCAGGCAGGGGTGAGGGCAAGGGGAGTGGAGCAGAGCAGGCAGAGCAGGCAGTGCAGGCAGCAGGGGAGCTGGAGGAAGAGTGGGAGCTGCCAATGGGGTTAGTGGCATCAGCGGTTAGACCTGCAGCCCCCTCCCAGCACGGGGACCGTGTGCCCCCCTCCCCATCAGCACCAGGGTGACCCCACAGACTCACCGCACCACTCGTCCACCCAGGCGAACGCCTGCCGGTGCCCAATCAGCAGGATGTCCCGGATCACCTGCACCACACCGGGGGGGTCAGCACCCTGTCACTGTCCCCACAACATCCCCCCAGCCCAGCTTGGATGCCCCTCACCTTGTGCACAAACTGCTCCACCCGTGTCTGCAGCCCCCACACCTCGAACTTGACGCTCACCAGTTTGTAGGAGCACATGATGGGCTTGGTGTGCTGGCGCCAGCCCTCCCGCAGCGGCCCCCGGCCTGTCTTGGCTGAGCTGAAGAATCGGGGGTCCTGGGGGGATCGGGCAGAGCAGGGCCATGAGCCCCCCCAGGACAGAGGGGTGGCCCCAGGGAGCCGCCTTGTCCCTGACTGTGGTACCTCCAGGCTGCGGTAGTAGCGCTCAGGGATCTCGTCAAAGGCAATGTCCAGGAAAGAGACCTCGTGGTCACCCAGGATTTTGTCACTGTGGAAGATCTGGGAAGGGAAGGGAAGGTGAGTGACATGGACCACGTGGCCCCTGTGATGAGTTTGCCAGGTCTCAGCTGTGGCGCACACTCACGTTCTCACTGTCCCCGCAGTTGTCCTCGTACTTGGTCTCGATGTAGATGGAGAATTTGGGCAGGAAGGAGCACTGCAGGGAGTGGCTGTCAGCTGGTCCCCCAGGGATGCCTGTTCTGAAGGACACCCACTCCCAGGGACACCTACCCAAGGGATGCCCATCCCCAAGGACACCTATCCTGAGGGACACCCATCCAAAGGACACCCTGCCCCAAGGGAGATCCAGATTGAGGGACACCCAGCCCAAGGGACACCTCCCTCCAAGGATGACCATCCTCAAGGGATGCCCATCCCCAAGGACATGCACCCCAGGAACACCCACTCCTAAGTGACACCCACCCCAAGGGATCTCCAGACCCAGGGACACCCATCCCCAAAGACACTCACTGCAAGGGACACCCACCTCAGGGACACCTGACCCCAAGGGACTCCCACCCCCAAGGACACCCATCCTCAAGGGACGACCTGCCCCAAGGGGGATGCCCACCCCAGTGCCCCATCCCCAGCCATGGCAGGTGCTGGGGAAGGGGTCAGGTCCCCCCGTGCCACCTCCTTACCGTGTACTCTGCAGGGACACCGTGGCACATCAGCATTGTGGGGTGGCATGACCGGGTGGCATCATGGGGGAGAGGGGGAGCAGTGAGACCAGGGGCAGAGGTCTTAGCCAGGCTCCTGGCAGCCCATGGCCCCTGCCAGGGAGGGACAGGGGTCCCGGCGGTGCCCACCCCCGTGCCCTTCCCGGGGCTCACCGGTGATGGTGTAGGGGTAGTAGTTCCAGGCCTTCTCAGTGATGTAGAAGATTCGGGGGGTCACTGCCCGTGCCCAGCTCGGCAGTTTGCTGCAGGGGACCGTGGGGACAGGACCCCCTCAGGGCAGGACATGGCTGGTGCCACCCAGCCCTGCACCACCGAACACAGCCTGGCTCTGGGACCCCCATCCCCTCCCCAGGACACTCACCTCCACCTCAGATCCTCCCCGTGCAACCTCACCTCCACCCCAGGATTCCCTCACCTGCACCCAGGAACACCTGCCACCTCCCCAGGACCCTCACCTGTACTCCAGGATCACCACCTGCACCTCAAGACACTCTCAGTAATCCCTGCTGTCTCCCCAGGACCCTCATCTCTACCCCAGGCCCCCAGGGACCCTCACCTGCACCCTAGGACTTCATGTGCACCCCTGAACCCTTCCCAGAGACCCCCATTACCTCCTCGGGACACTCACTCTGCCCTAGCTCCCCCCCATGCACCTTCACCTCCACCCAGGATCCCCCTAGGGATGCTCACCTGTACCCCATCACCCCAGGGACACCCACCGCCTCCTCCAGACCCACATCTGCACCTCAGGACATTTTCATCTCCCAAAGACTGTCACCACTACCCCAGCACCCCCCTCAGAGATCCCTTGTCACCTCCCCAGCACCATCACCTCCACCCCAGGGCCCCCCCAGGGATCCATGCCAACTCCCCAGGACCCTCAATCTCCACCCCAAGGCTCTCATCTCCTCCCCAGTGCCCCCATCCTCTCCCCAAAACCACCTCCCTCTCCCCAGCCCCTTGTCCCCACCCCAAGAGACCCCCACCCCTCATCCTGGACTGTCACTCCTTCCTCAGGACCCCTCCACCCCCCCAGGGCCAGGGGTGGGCTCAGGGTGGTCCCACCCCCCTCCCAGCACCCTGGGCAGGAGCAGGCCCCTAGGGGAGCCAGGAGGTGAGTTTTGATTAATTTTCAGGTGTTATAAATACCTGCCCCGATGGGGGAATCGTGAGTGTGGCGGCTAAAAATAACCTGTCTCACACCAGTGGCTCCCTGTCAGGAGCAGCCACTGGGGGGGACACGGGGGCAGCAGTGCCAGGGGCCAGCCCCACGGGCACCTGGGGCTGCGTGAGGGGACATGGGGACACCTCCAGGGCCTGGGCATTGCTGAGCCCCTCACCCAGGCACCTACCAGTACCTGAGATGGGTGACCAGCAGAGAGGGGTGGATGTCCTGAGATGGGTGCACCCCAGAAGAAGGGTGCAGCCCGCCAGAGAAGGGGTGCACCCCAAAGAAGATGGGTGCACCGTAGGAGATAGCCCCCAGGAAGCTGGATGCACTGCTATGAAGATGGGTGCACCCTGGTCAATAACCCCCAAGGATGGGTGCAGCCCCTGAAGGTGGTATATACCTGGGAGATGGGTACAGCCCCCCCAAGAGAAGTGCACCCCAGGAGCTGGGTACACCCTGGGAGTTAGGTGCACCCCCCCAAAGTTGGGTGCAGGTCTCAAAGATGGGTGCATTCCAGGACTTGAGGGCACCCCTGGGAGATGATGGCGGCACCCCTGAGAGATGTGTGCAGCCACATTGCAGGGTGTCCAGGACTCGGAAAGGATATTCTCCAGGAATTCTGTAGGGAAGACTGGCTGCCTGCTCACAGTGCCCACCCAGCACCCCTCGGCTCACCTGGAGAGGTGGACACGCTTCTCAGTGAACTGGCCGGGGCCGTGGACAGGGTCCTCGTGGGGCTCGTTCTTCACCACCTCCACACCCTCGCCCTTCTCGCTCTCCTGGTGGCTGTGCTTGCTGATGGTGTAGAGCTGCCCCACACGGTACTGCAACCACAGTGCCCGGCCTCAGTGACTGACCACCCAGCACAGCCACACTGCCCAGAGGGGAAACTGAGGCACAGAGCAAGGGGTGGCAGAGCCTGAGCCCTGCAGTGGACAGGGGGTTCCTGGGGCACCCTCTTTGACCCCCATGTCCCTGGGCTGCTTCAGCACCTGTGTCCTGCTCTCCCAGCTCAGCAAACTACCTGGGAGCCAGGGAAAACTGTATCTATATGATATATGTGGGTATGGATATCTCATCTATATAATGATATGTGTGTTTGGTGATGCAGCCGCGCGATAAGGGTTTGAGTGTTCCACTGAAGATCCCATCCATCACCCCAATGCCAGCGCGATCTTATCACCCCTCTCTGCCTAAATTAAAACCTTCCCCACATGCCAACAGCAAAACAGTGTCCAGGGAGGGCTGGTGCTGTCCAGGGTGGGCACTGCTGCAGCTCCCTGCCCCCAAAATGTCCCTGTCAGCTCCAGATGCTCACGAGAGACCTTTGGCCAGGGATGGTCCAGCTGTCCACACTGTTTGCTGATGGGATTCGGGCTCCCTGCTGAAGCAGGGATTGAGCTTGTGCTCCCTGTTGGAGCAGCTGCAGTGCCATGGGTACCCAAAACCCCAGTGCCCTTTGCCTGTTGACTCATCCCATGGTCCTGGGACTGCCCAGGTGCTGCTGTTGGGCTCTGTGCCCCCATGTCACCATGCCCAGGGATGGGATGTTCCCCCTGCCTGCACCCCAAATTACAGCTCAGCCCTCGCATGGAACACCCTGAGCCCAGCGTGACCAAAGCACACACCAGTCCCTGCCACGAGCTGTGCCACGAGGGGACAGCAAAGGGGGTCACTTTGTCCCTCTCAGGGCAGGAACCTGATCCCCTGGCGCTGCATTCCTGTGGGTGCAGGACCACCACCCACAGCCCCCTCCGTACTAACACCCACGAGACACCCCGGTTCCCGCCAGCCCCGGTCCCGGTGCCCCCCGCGTACCTCCTCGGTGGTGAGCGGCATGCAGATGCGGTACTCCTTGACGAGCATGGCGACACGGGCACGGCGGGCACGGCGGGCACGGCGGGGGTCAGGCGGAGGCGCCGGCGGGGGCACAGCTCATGCTGGAGGGACGCGGGGGACGCGGTGACCGGGAGCGCGGGGGACGCGCGGCTGCCTCCCACGCTCCCATCCCATCACCCCACGCTCGAAGCAGCCGCCCCGCTCCCGGTGACTTCACGAGCCGTTGCCATGGCAGTAGCGTGAGGTCACCCGTGCGAGGAGCAGCCTGGGTGTACCCGGCCGGGGACACCCCGGTACCCCAAAACCCTCCCGGCGTTAACCCTTGCCCTGCCTGGCGGACGCCAGTGCCTTGGAGCACACGTGTCCCCCCAAAATACGGTGCCATCCCTTCGGGGTGCCACGTCCCCACCCGACTGCGGTGGGCAGCGCAGCGAGAGGGTCGCAGGGACGCGGGGATGGGGTCAGACCTGCCCGATGCTCCTGGGGACCCCTCTCTGGGCACTCACAGTCTACCGTGCCCTGAAGAGCTGCTCCCGGAGAGCACTCATGGTCACCCTGGTGCCGGACATCCCTTCTCTGGGCAGGAGTTGAATCCCCTTCCCGAGGCTGTCCCTCAACACCCGTCCTGGCCAGCACCCGTCACAGCTAACACCCACCGCGGGACTGGGGATGCTCAGGGTGAGTAACGGGGCAGCCCAGGGGGTTCCTGGCCCTGGCCCCCAGTTCCACAGGACAGGGAGGGGATGTAAGTCACTCTGAAAGTCACCCTGAATGGGGTATCAGGCCTTGGAGGGGGCGGGGGTCTTGTCTGCGGGCAGCTTGTCCAGCTGGGGACACAGGGAGATCCCTGCGGGGACAGGGGCAGAGGGGGACACAAAGGTATCCTTGAGGGCACCGGGGAACACGGGAGTGTCCCTGGGGCTACAGAGGCATTTGGGGACACAGGGGCATCCCTAGGGGACACAGGGACACCTTGCTAACCGGTCAGAGGGTTGGTGGCAGATTGCGGGAAGCCGAAAGCCCCGTCGGGGGGTCCCGGTACCGGGGGCAGAGGCAGCCCCGGCATGAGGGAAGGGACACGCCGAGGACCCACCGGAGCACGGCGTCCCGCGACCCATCCCGGTACCGGGGCAGCTCAGACCGGCCCGAGGGGCTGGGGCCGCCCACGGTGGGGGGAAAAGTGAGAGCCCCCCAGGCCGGGCTCCGCCGCCCCTTCCCCACCGCTCCCCCCGGCCGCCTCCCCCGCGGGCCCGGGCCCCGCCGCCCCCCGCCGCCCGCACTCACCGGCCCGCGGCGGTGCCCGCTCCCCGCCGCCGCCGTGCCCCGGCCGTCCCGGGCCGTGCGCAGGAACGAGCC
>NW_020897722.1:88155-106354 GCF_003984885.1 Neopelma chrysocephalum
CAGCGCCGGCATCGGCACCGGCACCGCACCGGCACCGCACCGGGACAGCACCGGCACTGCACTGGCACCGGCACCGCACCGACACCGCACCGGCACAGGCACCGGCACCGCACCGGCACCGCGCCGGCATCAGCACCGCACCGGGACCCTACCGGCACCACAGCGGCACCTCAGCGGCACCGGCATCGCATCGCACCGGCGCTGCCACCGGCACTGCACCGCAATGACAGCAGCACCAGCACTGGCACTGCACTGGCAATGGCACCGCACCGGCACCGCGGCCCCATGGCTCGGCACGGCACCGAGAGGCCCTCTGGCACGGCATGGCACAGCACCGGGGCTCCCGTGGCACAGCACAGGCCGGCACCGGGGCATCCCTGGCAAGGCACAGCACAGCACAGCACCAGGGCTTCCTGCACCCACCAAGTCTCAGGTCCTCCCAGAGACCCTCAGCACCCACCGTGTGCCACAGCTGGGAGGTGCCCTGGGGTCCCATCAAGGCACTGAGCCCCGACGAGGCTCCTGAGCTGGACTCCCACTGGGAACTCCCCAGATCTCCTCACCCACTGCCAGCCTGGCCCCTGCCCCCTCAGCCCCTCCACACCCCAAGTGCCAGCACTGCCCATGTGCCACCCCCAGCCAAACGTGTCACCGGCACAGCTCATCACCAGCGACACCACTGCTTTCCTGTGCTTCCCAGCCTCCCCGTGCTTCCCAGCCTCCTTCCTCTGGGAATTTCCATCATCTTGGGCACCATCAATATCCACACTTGGGTGCTGCGCTGGGTTGCGCCTCTCCACTGCCATTTTCCTGTTATTTCTCCCCAAAATTCTGCTGTTCCCTCCAGCCCCGCTGCCTGGGGTGCAGGGGAGCAGCCCATTGTGCCACGGAATGGCCACTGTGGGGACATGGACTGGGCAATGGGGACACCCACCAGGCCACTCTGCACTGCTGTCTCTGAAGGTGCTGTGACCCCACACTGCAGTGGCCCTGGCAGAGGGCATGGAGGTCCCACCTGCCCGGGCACCGGGGCACCCATGGGCTCTTTCATGGTGGCTGGTTTGTGCCATCTCCTGATGGTGGGGACCCCACTCTGTGTCACCCTGCGAGCCCCAAGGCAGCAGTGATGGCCCCGGGCTGTGGCCAGGGCAAGCAGTGGCATAAGGAACAGCGTGGGGACAGTGGCCCCAAAACCTTCCGGGGTGCCCCATGGGCACCCATCCCACATCCGGGAGCACAGTGCCAGGAACTCTGCCTGCGGGCACGCCTTCCCCTGCCTTCACTGCACTGTTGCCTCCTCCCAGCCTGCAGTGCCACCATCCCCCTGGTGACATGTGTCAGTGCCACCAGCTCTGGTGGCACTGGGTGACAGCCACCCCTCTGCCCTGTTTTCCCCCAGGGAGGGGACATTACAGCAGCCCCCAAAGGGTAAACAGCAGGCACAGGTCTCCTGCCCACGTGGCTGGGACCAAACCCAGCAGGGCTCCAGCTGGGGGGACTGTGGCGGTGACAAGGACCCTGTAGTGCTGGTGACAAGAACCTGGCAGGCTCTCAGAACCCCCCCAGCAGCCACATTCCTCCTGAACCTGTTTGGCAGGGCCCCGTGCAGGTGCCAAGGAAAAGGCATCTGGGTTGGGCTTTTCCTGGTCATGCCCTGCTTCACTCTGGTGCCAAGTCAACAAGGAGGAAAAGGAGTATTTGCTGAAGCCTGGTACCCTCCCATACTTCTGCTGCTGCCCCCCAGAGTCACCCGTGGCCCCAAATGCTGCTGGTGCCCCACAGTTTCTCACCCCCCTGGGAGGATCCTGCAGAAAATTGAGAAGGGGAAGAAAGAGGAGGCAGAAACAAGTGAAAAATTACCCAATTTAATCCCCAAGCCCCCCCAAGCTCCAGGGTTTCAGTAGTCCCCTGTGGCCCCCCCAGCCCCCTACCTGTGCAGCCTATAGGGCCCCCAGCTGAGCACACCCCGGGCGTGCCCCACAGCTCTGCTTGGGCGCAGAGAGAAGGAGCTTTCCAAGGCATTCAGCCTCTTCCTCCACTCCACCGGCAGCCCCATGCTGGGACCCAGCCCTCAACCCAGTCCTCACCCCACCCAGAGCCCTTAGGAAGGTGTCCTGATGAAGACCATCCTGCTGGAGTAGACCAGGTCCACCAAGTAGGCGATGAGGTTGAAGATGGTGAGGAAGGTGATCCCCAGGTGCTTGTCCCACGGGCAGCTCCTGCCGCAGGTGCTGGGGCGGCCCTTTCCCTTGAAGCTGTAGAGGGGCCAGAGGACAGTGGCAGTGATGTACATCAGCAGGGCCAGGAAGTTGTACCCCACCAGCACCTTGTCCAGCGGGCAGGGAATGTAGGCGAGGCACCGGCCGATGGTGAAGATGATGATGAGGAGGGTGAAGATGAAGCAGATGGAGTAGACAGCCACACACCACATCAGGCCGGGTTCCTTATTGTATTCATCCAGCAAGGAAAAGATAAGACAAGCCACGTAGGCTTCGAAGACCTTGAGGAGCCCAGGCACAGTGGAGAGGAAGCTGCTGATGTCCCCGGGCTTGGCACGGGTCAGTCCCACCTCGATGGCGTAGGCGAGGAAGCAGAGGAAGGAGGTGGTGGTGGCCACGGCCTGCCGAGCACACTTGTTGCTGCTGCAGGGGCTGCTGATGAAGGTGGCAGGGAAGACCACCGAGGCGGTGAAGACCATCAGCACCGCCAGCATGGAGAAAGCCGAGGTGAAGTCATCCCAGGAGAGCGGCAGCATGGGGTAGAGCTCCAGCAGCTCCAGCAGCAGCACCAGCAGCGTCACGATGAAGCAGAAGCACCAGGTGAACATGCACCACGTCCCAAAGGGACCCCCGAAGTTCCCCGTGGAGGCCACTAGGCTGAAGGTGAGGCAGGACAGCACGACGGCGCAGAGCCGGGCAATGCCCACCCAGGAGGTGAGGGCGAGCAGGTTCACCCTGGCCACGGCCATGGTCCCGCCGGCGCTCCCGGCCACGCCGCACGCCCCGGAACGGGCGCTGCCGGCAGCCGCTCTTATCTGGGTGCCGGAGCTGAGGGGTGGGGCACAGGGCAGGGAGCTGCCAGCCCCTCCAAGCCACTTGTGCTGAGGACCCCCGGCTGCTGCCACCAGCACCGCACACAGCTGGCCCGGTGGCTGCTGGGGGCTGGCGGCCACGCCGGCGGGTGGATCATTAACGCGGGGCCGGGCAAAGGGTGCCGGTGCTGGCGGTGATGACGAGCCCCACGGTGGGGCTGGGGCAGGCAGGAAACACCGTGTGCCACCGTCCTGGCACCGTGCCCCAGCCCTGCCCACAGCAGGAGGCACAAAGGGGCCTTTCATGCACCCCAGGAGCACCGGGGGGACCACCCGGACACCCCATCCCCACAGAGTGCCAGGGTTGGATGCCAGCGGGGCAGCACTCACGGGACCCACCTGAAGGGGTTGGGGGCTGAATCCAGTGTTGGGTGCCCCTGGCAGGGGGGTGCCACAGCTGGGTGTAGCCCCCTCACACCCTTGCAGGCGACACCTCCACACCCCTCTGACACCTCCACACACCTCTGGCACCTCCACACCCCTTCTGGCACCTCCACAACCTGATAAGTGGCTCAAAGTCCACCTGTGCCAGCTGCTATCACAGGTTAGAACGGGTGAGGTGACCATGGGGAGGGCACCCGCACCCTGCCCACCCTGGCACACCCCACGGGCAGCACCCCCACCTCCCCGGGGTGCCTGGGGGAGTCTCATCCCAGAGCAGCACAGGTGGCACATCAGAAGTGCAGAGTGCAGCAGGAGGAGGATGATGGCAAAGGCTGAAGGCTCCAGCCTGACCTTTAATGTCACACAGGGTCCATGGGGTCTGTGCCCACGGCAGAGCTTGGGGATGAGGGACCCACATCGGGGCAGCTGGGCACTGTCAGGGGTCACCTCAGCCCAAATTAACACGGGCTCCTCACCCCAGGCAGGGTCTGGGCACAGCCATGGTGGGCAGGAGTGGGCACTGCCACGGGGTCCAGTGGTGGCTCTGGGGGGCATGAGGTGGCTCAGAGGTGGCTGCCACCCTCACCTTTGCCAGGCAGCCCGTTGAGGGGGCTCAGCACTGGCCGGTTGCTCTCATTCAGCCGCCGCACGCGGTAGCTCTCGTAGTGGACATTGTGAGTGATGTCCTTCAGGTCCTGCAGGTGTGACCTGCTCAGGGTGGCAAGGGGAGGAAGGGCATCATGTCACTGTCCCCTCTGCCCTGCTGTCACATCAGGAATTCCAGCACCCCCTACCCGGTTCCCCACTCACCGGATCAGCAGGTCCCGCAGGAGGGGGAACTCGCAGTGTGCTGGGTTCTCCACTGCAAAGCAAGGCAGAGGGGCAGCAGGTGGGTAGTGAGCAGGCAAGAGGGCATGGTGGTGACTGGATGCCCAGGGAGCACATCTCAACGTGCTCCAGGTACCACCGGAGCACCAGCATGGCTCCGTGACACATCTCAGCACCCACCCAGGCAGGGACGCACCCCTGGGTGCTGCTCCCCGTAGCCCCAAGGGCCCCCCACGCCTGGGGAGGGCTGGAGGTGCAAAGGGCTCTGCTCACCTTCGATGATGCCCCACTTGGTCTTGCGGCCCAGCACCCGCTTGCCATTCACCTGGTGCTCCTGGTCTGCCCCCACCACGGCAAAGGGGATCTTCTCCTGCCAGTGCAGAGTGCTGTGCTCACCCCGGGTGCTCTGGGCTGCCCCAGAGGGTCTCTCCCCCACCCTTCTCCCCAGGGTTGGCACCCCCAATCCCAGCATCCTGGCACTCACCCGAATCCTGTCATTCAGTGCCCTGTCTTCAGGGTCCTGGTCAAAGTCCTCCTGTGGGTACACGCTGATGGCGTGGGTCTTCAGGTCCTCCTGGATCTGTGGGATACAGGACTTGAGCTGGGCTGGGGATACATGGGGCACCCCAGGAGTGCCCCAGGACCTGTCCTCACCCGCTGCTTGAACTCTGCCCGTTCCTCCAGGGTGAGTGTGTCGGCTTTGGCGATCACTGGCACCACGTTGACAATCTTGCTGAGCCGCCGCATGAACTCCAGATCCAGTGGGCGCAGCCTGCCAAGGACCACCACCATCACCCTCAGGTGACCCCACCACTGTCACCGTGGGGTGACCCCGCCACCATCACTCTGAGATGGAACCACACCATTGCCCTGGGGTGACCCCACCATCATCACCCCAGGGTGACACAACCATCCCAGGATGATGTCACCACCATTACCTCAGAGTGACCCCATCACCGTCACCCTGGGGTGACCCCATCACCCCATAGGTGCTGCAAGTGAGGACTCACCAGTGACCTGTGGGGGGGACAAAGTAGACACATCCATGGACCCGAGTGTCTGGGATCTTCCTCTTGCGGGTGATGAGGATCTCCTCCCGTAGGTACCTCTCGTACTGCTCGTTGATGTACTTGATGATGGGGTCCCAGCTGAGGACAAGTTGGGGGACAACATCTGAGCTCAACCCCCACCCCAAACTGTCATGCACCGAGCTGGGCTGCTGCACCCCACCGTGTCCTACCAGTTCTCATTGTTGATCTGGTCTCCAAACCCCGGCGTGTCCGTCACTGTCAGCTTCATCTTCACCCCCTTCTCCTCGATGACTGTGGGGCAGAGGTGGGTCAGTGGGGATGAAGCATTTGGGAGAAGGAGGGGACTCGGGGTGGGGGGGGTCAGAGGCTGCCCTCAGACCTCCCCCTGGTCCTCTGTTTCTCCCAGGTGCTGGTGGGACACGACCCCATGGTGATAACCTTACCATGGGTGATAGACTGGAGCTGCACTGTCTTGGGAATACGTTCCTCCTGCCCGGGCTGCGAGGATTTGCGGCTCACCTTGGACTTGAAGAGGGTGTTCACCATTGTTGACTTCCCCAGCCCACTCTGCCCTGAGGGGACACCGGCAGCTCTGGTTTGTCCCCCAGGGTGGTAACACCTTGATATCCATTTGGGAGCATTCCAGAGGTTGGGCTAGTTCAATCTACCTCCCAAATAAATTTATTCCCCAAGGCCATAATACTTCAGTATCCACTGGGAAGCATTCCGGATGTTGGGATAGCCCATCTTATCCCCCCAAGTAAATTTATTCCCCAAGGCAATAACCCCTTGGTAGACATTTGGGAGCATCCCAGAGGTTGGAATAGTCTGGTTTATCTCCCACATAAATTTATTCCCAAGGTGATAACACCTTGGTATCCATTTGGGAGCATCCCAGCGGTTAGGAAGAGCTCACCTATCAGCATCACTATGTTATGCTGATATGGGATGTTGGGGTAGGGATGTTACTCCTCTTCAATTCTTTGCTACTTAAATAATTTAAAATCCCTTAGATTTCCTTAAAATCCCTTAAAAGCATAATTTCCCTGGGCGTAGCAGAATCAGAGCCAGGATTCCCACCCCAGCCAGGAGCAAACCCTGGACCCAATGCTCACCCACAACCATGATGTTGAACTCGAAGCCCGTCTTCATGGTTTTGATTTTCATCTGGTCGAGCACGGCTTCAATTCCCACATATCCAAAGAGCTGGCAACCCACCGGGCCAGGCGCCACGGGGACGGGCACCTCCTCCTCCTCCTCCTCCGGCGCGGCCGGCGGCTCCATGCTGCACTCCTCGGGCTCCAAGCTGCTCCCTGCACGGGTGGACAAAGGCAGGTGAGCCCGGAGCTCCTGGTGCCCACCCCTCTGCCGGCACCGTTGCCCCAGCAGCAGCCGCTCCGGCGGGCACACAGCGGGCACACAGCCCCGGCACATTCCTGGAGGCCGGCGAGGCTCAGCGTGGCAACACGAACACGCCACCCCCCGGCACACCGAGGGTTCTGAGGAGGTGCCAGTGGCACCTTTGGGGTGGCTCTGTCACTGGACCCTCCCGATGCCCCCGGTTGCTCTGCGATGTGGCATCGGGCAGCATGGCCATGGCCAGCTTCCTTTGCCCGGCCCATGCCGTCACCCAGGACAAGGCCACCTCCTGAAGCACCGCTCCCGCCCCGGCACACCCTGAGGGCTCCCGGCCTGGGGCAGGAAGAGCCATCCCCCACTGTACCCAGGCATCGGTCACTGCTGGGCAAGGGGCACTAGGGGGGTCGGAGAGCGCAGCGCAGGCACCAGCACAACCTGAGCCCCCGGGACACGGGGCTTTGTCCGGGGAACCGTGCCCAGAGCATGCCCCAGCCTGGGGACCACCGGAGCCCTGCGCCCGCTCCAGCCCTTTGTGCGGCACCTTGGGGGGCCCCCAATCCCTTTCTTCCTCCTCCTTCTCCTCCTCCTTCTGCTTCCCAGCACGGCCATTGTTCAGGTCCTACCTCGGCGCCGCGGTGCCCTCGCTCAGCTCCTCGCTACGGTCGGGGGGGTCCCCCGGGTGCCATCAGCATCCCCAGCCCCAGCAGCGCCGCAGCCCGGCCCCCTTCCCTCCGCCAGCTCCCGGCTGGCACCAAACCGTCTCTGGCTCGGCTGCCGCTCCCACGCATGACCAGCATGGCAATATCCCGCCTCCCGCAGCCCCCTCCCCGCCACAGCCAAGCCCCTGTGCCCAGTTTGCCGGCTGACTGCTGAGTGCAGAAGGCACCGACCCCGCTGTGCCCACCGGACTGTGCCCACCTCAGCCTCCAGCCAGGCCAGCGTGGATGCAGACCACCCCCGCGGCAGAGGGACACCCCTACTCCCCCCCACGGCACCCATCGCCCCCGTGGGTAGTTGCAGTGGCACTGAAGGGGAGTGGGAGTGTTTGACTGTGGGTACCATCCCCCCTGGCACCCACACACTCCCTGGCACCAGGGACCACCCCAGTAGCACCCGTGCCCAGCCCTGGCACAGCAGGGTGGGATGAGGGGTGGTGGCCGTGCCACCCCCCCCACTGCCGCAGTGCCCCACAGCGCCTGCGTCCCCCCACGCCACAGTCTCCCCCGTATGTGCCAGCCAGCTCTTGGCACCAGCGAGGCCAGAGTGGCAGCTTGTGATGGCCCAGGTTGCCAGGTGTCCTGCCGAGGCCGTGTCCGTCTGCCACACAGCCAGGGGACCAGGGACATGTGGGCAGGGGCCAACCTGAGCCAATCTGGGGTACCAGATGATGGAGCTGAACACACCCGTTGCCATGGCAACAGCATCCAGGCGGGTGGGGGGGGCACTCAGCACCCTGTGCCCACTGGGTGGGCACCTTGCCAGGGCGATGGCAGGGTTGGGGACAGCAGTGTCACATGTGCCAGCTGCCCCCTGCCCCCGTGGGTCGGGGTGTTCCTCGGAAGTGGCAAAACAGCCATAGATTTCCTGGTGACAGCAGTGACACCCAGGTGGGGGGGCTGATAGCAGGCAGGGTGCCCAGTCTTGTGGGGATCCACCCACCCAGCACTGCCCCTCCTGATGGGGTGCTCCACAGGCAGGTAGGGAGGTGGGATGGGATGTCCCCATCAGGAAGGGGACCCTGACAACCACTGGGAGAGATGCTCATCCGGACAGGCCATTGCTCCTGGGGGACACTGCCCCCCCTGCACACCCACCCTGGCCCCGCTTCCCGGTCCTTGCCAGCCCTGGAAGTTGCCAGGACAGATCCAGAACCAAGTGATGCAGCCACTGCCTGGAGCCATCCCAGATGGCTGGACACTGCAGGCAGGGAGCAGGCAGGACTTAGTGCTTGCACCCCTCAACTCCCCAGGGTGGTCCCCAGAGTGCAGCACCCCTGCAGGGGCTCAGCCATCTCCCTGTGCTGTGCCAGTGGCAGCACCAAGGAGACAACCACAGCCGGAGGGCACGTCTGGTGGAGCTGAGGGGTGACACTGGATGCTGCAGCCACAAATGCCTCCCCCACAGGGTCAGAGCCCCCACTGCCCCAGCCCTTGGTGCCAAAAAGCCCCGTCAGCGATGGCCAGCAGCCGGGTGGCCACGTGGAAGCTCTTCGGCATCCCCACGGAGCTCTGGGGCAAATGGCTCCTGCAGCCAGACCTGTTCCAGGACTCATCACAGATGCTCTTATTTTCCAGGCAGGGACAAGTAATCCCAGGTCCGTGGTCTCCTCCATGCATTTAATTACTGATGCGGGGTTAATTGGCCAGTTCCCAGGGAAGCTTGTAATAAGGCTCCAAGGGTGGAGGGTGCTGGGAGAGGATGAGCCGGGAGAGGAGCTCCCAATGCACTGTTCCCACTCCCACTGTTTGCCACTGCATCAAATTGGGCATGGGATGGGGAGAGATGGGCTTTGGATCCTGTGCAAGGGAGCTGACCCCTCTGGCAAAGGGATGGAGGATTTGGGGGATGCACCCACCACACCACAGCTCTACCCGCCCAGCCCAACATGACCCAGAAATGCTGATGCCTTTCCCAGTGCCAAACATATCCCAAGGGGACAGTGGTGACAATCCCCATGTGCAGTCAGACCCAGAGCCAGCCCACCCGTCTGGCTGGTGCAGGAGGGAGCCATGGGACGGGGACGGGGGTGGCTGGGGACCGTCACTGAGCAGAAGCAGAAGTGAACCATTGAGCGAAACCCTGCGCCTGCAGCACCGCTGGGGACTGGGGAGCAGGGACAGTCACCCAGCCCCGGTGACAGCACCCCCCTGCCCGCACACCGCCCTTCCCGGTGCCACCACACCATCCCTACCTGGGCGAGCCGGCCAGAGCCGGGGTTGTTGCTGCCGAGAGCTGGTCACTGGGGCCAAATG
Source organism: Neopelma chrysocephalum (assembly GCF_003984885.1). Taxonomy (NCBI): domain Eukaryota; kingdom Metazoa; phylum Chordata; class Aves; order Passeriformes; family Pipridae; genus Neopelma; species Neopelma chrysocephalum. The sequence goes on from NW_020897722.1 coordinate 97,821, forward strand.
GCTCCTGGGGTGCAAGGCGGAGGACGGCTGCGGCCCACGGCTCCTCCTCCGCTCCTCCTCCTCCTCCTCCTCCTCCTCGCCCCAGGCCCTGCGTGGGCGACCCGGCGTGGAAGTGAAACACGGCAGCCGCCGGCTCACTTGGAGCTTCCTCCCACGGGGTGTGGGACCAACCCAGCGTGCCACAACACCCCAAGGCCACCCACGGGTGTCAGCGGCTGGGGGCCGGGGTGGCCTCCCGGGAGAGGAAACAGATCGTTCCCACCTCTTCTTGGCAGAGAAACCGCTGTGCCTGAGTGGCATCTGCCAGTCCCCTGCCAGTTCCGGGCCATCTGCAGGGCAGCCGGTGCCCACACGCTGCCCGCTGGCTCGTGTCCCACCCCGTAGCCTGGGCACGCCACGCTCGACTGCCTGCCACCAACACAGCTCCATCCTGAGCACTGCATGTGTCCCCATCACCTCGGATAGGTCCTGAGCACAGCGTTCCGGTGTCACCATAACCCTGGATCAGTCTGGAGCACCATGTCCCCATTTCCCCATCACCCTGGCTTGATCTCGAGCACTGTGTCCCTGTCACAGCCCTGAGCACTGTCCCCATCTCCTCGTTAACCCAGGTTGTCACTGAGCACTGTGTCCCCATGTCCCTGTCACCCTGCCTCAGGACCAACCACTGTCCCTGTGTGTCCCCATGCCCCTGACTCAGCCCTGAGCACCATATCCCTGTCCCCATCACCCATCTCAGCCCCGAGCGCTGCCCCCAGTGTCCCCATAACCCTGGCTCAGCCTCAAACTCTGTTCCTCCGTGTCCTCATGACCCCGGCTCGTCCGGAGCCCTGTCCCTCCTCCCGGCCGGGTGCCGCGGGGCAGCCGGGCTGGCTGGGCAGCGCACGGGCATTGCTGGGGGATGATTCACCGCAGCCCGGAGCAGATGTATGGATGCCTTTGCCGCGTTAGTACTTAGGGCCCGGCGACGGCGGCCCCACGACAGCCCAGCGAGACGGGCAAGGAGCCCCAAGCACCCCAACAGGGAGCCCCGGCGGCAGAGGCCGTCTCCCGGCCACCCCGGCGCCCTCCCGGAGAAGCTGCCGGGAAGTGAAACACGGGGAATCCCTCACCCCATGCTTGGGGACGGGCATGGGCTTGGCAGAGCCCACCCCGGCACGGTGGGAGCCGGGGGCACGGCAGCGCCGGGGAGCCCGGCATCGTTCCCCGTGGCACTCGGTGTGCGCCGAGCACGCCCCGGCGCTCCTTGGCCCCCCGCCACCTCCTGCGCCCCACGGGAAGGGAGGAACAGGATCCGCTCCCGTGCCAAGGCGAGGAGGGAAGATTGGGGAAGAAAGCGCTGGACGCGGGACAAGATCCCGGCGATAGGCGGCACGCGCGGGGCCCGGCGCGATGGGGCACATGTGTCCCGACCTGTCTCCCCGTGCCGGGAAAAACAATTAGCGCCGGGGCGGCGTGGGAAGCTCGCCAGGCACCCCGGGGCCGGGAGTGCTGCCAGCGCTGAGCTCGGCTCCGCGCTCTACAGCCGCCCCCCATCCAACGCTCTCCACGGCCCCCCGGCATGAGGAGCAGTGAGCTGGCAGGGCTCCTTCTGTCCCCAGCATCACCGTCACTCCACATCCACGCTCTCCCCGGCATCAGCGGTGGGGGTATCTTGGCAACGCTGCGCCCACCAAGGGGTCTTGGTGGGGAGAGGGGACAGAAGAGGAAGCGAGTCCTACCGTGCTCTGGTGTCCCCGCTGCCCCGCTGCCGTCTGCAGCCTTGCTGGGAGCTGCTGCCACCACGCAGGGTCCCCGTGGTCCCACCAGCCCGGTGCTGGGGGGGTTCCCTCTGGCTCCACGGGGCGCTGCCAGTGTCCCCATTGTCGGCACCAGCACCAGCCCCCCGAGGAAGGCGGGCTGGGAGCTCACTTGCACCGTCTGTGGCTGTGACACCAGCTTGAAGGTGGCGGCTTGGGGGGCTGGCAGTGGGGGCAGCCCCTCGACCCTCCCCGGGGAGGGGGCGGCGGGGGCCGGCGCTGCCTCGCCCTGGCCCCAGCACAGCGGCGGGTGCCGGCGGGACGGGATGGGGCTGGCACTGAGGGTGACCCTCAGCTGCGGCCGGGGCAGCATGCGGGGGGCCACGTCCCACCCCCCCGGCCCCTCGGGGACTGTGGGCAGCCCTGGCGCTGCCTCTGTGCCATTGTACGGGGCCAGGGAGGAGGAGGAGGAGGAGGAGGAGGAGGAAGGCTGGTGGGTGCGAGGCTGGGGTGCAGGGCTCGGGGTGCCCCACGGCGAGGGGTCTGGCACGGGGGTCCCTGGCTCCTCGGCGATGTGCAGGTCCAGCGCTGGCAGTGAGCCATGGCTGGCGGCAGCCCCACAGAGAGGGTGATCCAGCGTCCCTGGGAAAACGCTTCCATGGGATGGGACCTTCTTCAGGCCAGGGCTGGTGGCTGGGGGGGTGCCTGGTGGCAGGAGGGGCCTGGTGGGTGCAGGGCTCTCCAGGCTGGAGGATGAGCTGCGCAGGCTCTCGCCATCGCTTCCCGGCCCCGTGGCAGAGGCCTGGCAGGTCTGGAAGGAGGCGGTGCGGGCGATGCCGGTGCCGGCAGTGCCGTTGGCTCGGCCAGTGGCACGGCTGGCACTGAGCCGGGTCTGCAGCACGGGGCTGGGCGCTGGGCTGGGGCCGGCGGCAGTGCCCGAGCAGGGGGGGTGGCTGGACTGCAGCGACCGCTGGTTCTCGTCGGTGCCCGAGGACAGCGGCAACACCAGTGGGGAGCCGGGCGCCTCATCCCCATCCTCTGCCTCAAACGACTTCTTGAGTGCTGTGGGCAGAGGGATGAGAGTGGCATGAGAGTGGCACCTGATGGCACCCACTAATCTCTGCCCTGTCCCCAGCCCCATGTAAGTCCCCCCAGCACCTGCAGGTGCCCCTCGCTTATGAGCTGGTCCCACCCAGGACCCACAGTCAGCTCCCTCCCAGCCCTGCTGCATTGTCCCGGGTTTTATCATTGTTCCCAGGTTTATCTCGCCCGGGTGGCCGTGCCTCCGGCTGCCCTCGCACACACTGCCCGCTTTATTCCCCCTGTAAGGGATCTGGCCGAGTAACCAGATCCCTGCCCGACCCTCTCCCCCTGCATCCCTCCAACAGTCGGGATGGGAAGGATTCCTGCCCTTTACAGGGCGTTAACCCTGAAGCCTACTGATGGCAGGCAGGCAGAGCTATCACCACACGCAGCAGGACCGTCACAGCTCTGCCTCCCATGCGGCTTCACAGCAGCCGTGAGCCCACGGTACTGCCCTGGGGTGCGAACATGCCCCCCACATGGATCCCCCAACCTCAACGTGGGTGTCACAGGGCCTGGCTCCAGTGCAAAGCCTCAGAGGTGGGGACCCTCTCTCCCCAGGTCTGACTCCCGTGAAGACCCCACTGTGCAGCTGCCCCCTCCCTCCAGCCCCGGCCCGGGGCCCCCCCGGAGCCGCGCTCCTGCCGGCGCTGTCAGAGCGGCACAGTGCGGTGCCGGCAGCCGGTCCCGTGGCCCCGGGGGGAGCGCGGGGGGCCCAGGCCTCCCCCAGCCTTCCTCTCCCCCTCTGCCAAGCGGTGGGTGGCTGCCTCCCTCCAGGGAGGGTTGGGGGGCCCGCACTGCACCCCTGCATCCCCATGGCACTGGCACGTGTGCCAACCTGCCCCAGCACAGCGCCCGCTGGCACCGGGCCGCCCTCGCCCTCCTCTTCCTCGGCCCCACGGCTTGGCCATGGTGCGGGGGGCAGCGGGGCTGTGGGGGTCCCATCCCCATCCCCTCCCCGGCTCCCCCCGTGCCCGGGGCAGGGCAGGGGTCAGAGGCCGGGCTGTGGGTGCTGCTAATCACAGCTCTCCCCAGGGCAGGTATTTCTGTGGCCAGTCCTGCCCGGTCCCACCGGCCGGGCTGCTGGGGCCACGGGGTCATAGGGCCGGCGACCCCCGCCCCAATCCATCTCTCTGCTTTGGCACTGCCTGGGGCACCCCAAATGCCTCCTTTCATCCCAAACATGCCCCTGGCCCCTGACCCATCCTCACCCAGATCCCAGATGGTGTCCCTGATAGGCAGGGAAGAGGGGGAGCAGTGGGGGGGATGCAGGACAAGGTGGGGGGGTGGGAGGTGGCAGGGGGGTCGAAGGGTGGCAGGGGGTGTGCAGGGTGGCAGGGGGCTCTGGGGGATGTTGGGAGGTGAAGAGGAGGTGGCAGGAGATATAGGGGTTTAGCAGGGGTCTTTGAGGGATGGCAGGGAGTTTGGGGGAGATGACGGAGAATTTTGGGGTGCTGGCAGGGATTGAGGGGGTGTCAGCCGGCAGCGGTGGGGTTAAGATGCTCGGGGTAGGTGCACACATTCCTCCCCGGCGAGGGCAGCAGCAGCCCCGGGGTCGGGTTTCGCCGCCCGCCCCCGGCCCGGCCCCCCCGCAGCCCCCGGCCCGCGGGTGGGAGCGCGCACACACGGGGAGCGCGCACCCGCACCCACGCGAACACGGGGGGGTCCACACACACCTCCCCCACCCTCCCTGCAGCGCTTGGTAGCCTCCCCCTTGCCCACCCCACGGTCGCACCCCCCGAGAGCACCCACGCACCCACCACGCGCAGCCCCCGGGCGGGGGGGAGGAGAACAACCCCCCCCGACGTCCGCAGGGGATCCCGTCTCTCCACGATGCTCAGCACCCACAAGACGCCCCGCTCAGCACCACCCCCCCCGATATTCAGCCCGCAAGGAGGGCGCGCAGCCCCCCACGATGCCCAGTCTGGGGGGGGACCTCTCGTTTCCCCGCGATGCGGAGCCCCCGGCAGGTATTACCCTCCCCCTCCAAATCCAGCTCCCGGGGGGAAGCGCAGCCCCCCCCCATGCTCAGCCCCCCCAGACCCTCAGCCCAGCAGCATCTCCCCCGGAGCGATACCCAGCGCACGCTGCTCACCCCCGGGGGGCACTGCGGCCCCCCCAAAACCCCCAGCCAGCAGCATCCTCCCCACAACCAGCCTCCGCGCGGGGGGGGCGCAGCCCCCCACGATGCTCAGCCCTCGGGGGAGCACCACAGCCCCCCAAGACGCCCATTCAGCAGCATCCTCCCCTCCGGGGGGAAATCCCCCCTTCCTCCCGCGACACCCAGCCCCGAGCGGGGGGTCCCCCGCGCGCGCTCTCGCAGCCCCGGCCGCACCTTCGAAGTCGGAAAGGATCCCGTCCAGGTGGTCCTTGACGGAGAGCCGGGCCATGGCGGGGCGGGGGTGGCCGGGGGCTGCCGCCCACCCGGGACACCCGCATTGGGTGGGGGCAGCGCCGGGGGAGCGGAGCGGAGCCCACCGAGCCCCGGGACGGGACGGGCCGGCGCCGGCTGCCCTGGGCGGGAGGGGAAGGAGGAGGGGACCGGCCGGGGGAGGGGAGGGGAGGGGAAGAGAAAGGGAGGGGGGAGGTCCCGCCTGCGCCCCCGCCCCGGCCCGAGACCCCCCCGCCTCGCCCAGCCCGGCTCCCGGAGCTCCGGCGGCCCTGCCGCCCCCGCCCCCATCCCGGGGCACTGGGATGCTGCAGCCCCAGGCTGGGGGTCCCCGGGAAGGCTGGGGGTCCCAGGCAGAGAGGCTGTAACGGGGGGCTGGCCAGGCTAGGGAAGTTCCAGGCAGCTGGGGTAGAGGTTCTGGGCAGGCTGGGGCAGGGAGGTCCCAGGCAGGCTGTGGATCCCGGGGGGACTTTGCTCCACAAGGTTCTGCTCCCCCAGGAATTTCCGTCCTGGAGCAAGAGGAGGAAGATGGGTTGGAGCAGGCAGGGCTGCCTGTCACTGCCTCCCGGCTGGGCGTGGGGGGGTCTGTTGGAGTGTCACCAGCCTCTGGTGTGATGCTGTACCTGCCAGGGGTTGTGTCCCATGCTGGAACTCCTGGAGCATCCTGAGGACCAGCTGCAGGGGACCCTACTCCTGCCCACCCGGTGACTCAGGCAGCACCTCGGGGTGAGAGGCTGCCCTGGGGCTGCCCCCCTTAGCCCAGGGTGAGGGGCATCATCCCTCCCAGCCCGGCTGCTACAGATCAACCCTGTCCCAGCCCCATCCTGGGATGGGATCGGCAGCAGATGTGGAAGAGGAAGGAGCTGGAAATCCCTTCTCCAAACAGGGTCCTGCAGCAAAGCTCTGCCCTCACCACCCTGCAGGGAACACCCGGCAGTCGGAGCACATGGAGCACATTCCTGTGCTGGATGGGGCAGGGGCACAGCCAGGACATGGCCATGGGGTCCTGCTGGATCCTGCTGTAGAGACACAGAACACGACCAGGGAACGTGGGACAGGTCTGTCGTGGCCTTGGTCATGTCCAGGCTTTGGGAGCATCTGAAGGCGCTCACAGAATCACAGGATCATTTAGGTTGGAAAAGTCCTCTGAGATCATCGTATCCAACCATTCCCCCAGCACTGCCAAGGCCACCACTAACCCATGTCCCCAAGTGCCACATCCACATGGCTTTTAAATCCTCCAGGGATGGGGACTCCACCTCTGCCCTGGGCAGCTGTGCCAGTGCCTGACCACCATTTCTGCGAAGAAATTTTCCCAATATCCACTTAAAATCTCCCCTGGCACAACTTGATGCAATTTCCTCTCCTGTCCCTTGTTCCCTGGGAGCAGAGCTCAACCGCCCCCCCAGCTCCCCCCTCCTGTCAGGGAGTTGCAGAGCCAGAAGGTCCCCCCTGAGCCTCCTTTTCTCCAGGTTGAGCCCCCCCAGCTCCCTCAGCTGCTCCTGGTGCTCCAGACCCTTCCCCAGCTCCATTCCCTCTCTGGACACGCTCCAGCCCCTCCATGGCTTTCTTGCTGTGAGGGGCCCAGAACTGCCCCCAGGACCGGGGGTGTGTTGGGGTGCTGAGCCCACTGAGCTGGGTGGAAGGGCCGGAGTGTGGCAGGAGCTGGGCTGGGACCAGCTCTGGAGCTGTTCTGAAGGATGCAGAGACCTTTGGAGCCTTAGGACTTTTCTGGAGCAGTTTTGAAGAGGCTGGAGAGGTTTCAGGCTGTTCAAACTGCTTTTCAGAGGAGGCAAAGAAGAGCTGGAACACTTTGGAGCAGCTATGAGTATTTTTTGATGAGTTTTTGAGCAGCTTTGGAGCTCTTTCAGTGTTGCTTGTGCCCCTCTGGTGTTGTTCAGAGGGGCTTTAGGGTGGTTTCAAACCGAGAAGTTTAGAGATGTTACTGAAAAGTTTTAATGCTGTTGAGAGGTGCATGGAGAAGGCCTGGAGGGGCTTCAGGGGCCTTTTGGGGGGTGCTGGAGCACTCAAAGTGTTTCACAACCACACAGAGGAGGCGTGGAGTGCTTCAGAGCTGCCACCAGACCTTTTCTGTGATCCATTTTGAGCTATTTCAAGGAGCTTTAGAAGAGTTTAGAGGACTTCAAGTGCTACTTCGAGGCAGTTTGGGGCCTTTTAGGACTGGTTTGAGGAGCACGAGAGCTATTTGAGCAATTCAAGTGGTTCAGTGCTGCCCAGAGCTCTGTCCTTCCACAGCACAGATACTACCAGAGCTATTTAATTATCCCATTTCTAGAGCAGCTTCAAGTTGTTGGAGGTTGAGATTTCAGAGGAATTTTTTTAAGGATGTTTTAGAGTTATTTAGGGAAATCTTTGGTGCACACTAGAGCTACTTGGAGGGTGTAGAGCAGTTTGGAGTGGTACAGAGGTTCTTTAGAGATGCTCAGAAGTGCTTTAGAGGTGCTCAGGGATGTTTTAGAGCAGCTCAGGGGTATTTTAAAGCAGCTCAGGGATATTTTGGAGTAGCACAGGGACACTTCAAAGCACCTCTGGGGTGTTTTACAGCCGCTCTGGGATGTTTTGGAGCAACTCAAGGGACATTTTAGAGCATCTCGGGGCATGTTTTAGGGCAGCTCCGGGATGTTCTGGAGCAGCTCTGGGTTGGTTTAGGGCAGCTCAGGGACATTTTGTAGCCTTGGTGCTGCTCAGAGCAGTGTGGAGCACTTTGAAACAATTTGGGGGGTTTCAGAGCACTCAGGGTGTGTCAGAGCCAGTCCCCAGCACAGAGGCCCTTGGAGCTCTTTGCAGCAGCTCCGGGGCTGCTCGGAGGAGTTCAGAGGAACAGGCTGGAGCTATCCGGAGGCACGGCAGGAGCCGAGAGGGAATTTTGCACGTTCAGGCCCTTTGGGGCGGCTTATAGGGGCGGGGAGGGGGTGGGGGGAGGCTTAAAGGGGTGTGGAGCAGCTTAACAGGGTGGGAGAGAGCGTTTAAGGGATTTTTGGAGCAGTTCAGAACAGTTGAGTGCTCTGAGGGGTTTTTCCCGGTGTAAAAGGGAAAGCTCTGTGTTCCTGCCTGGAGCAGCCCCCACGTGTGTCCCTGTCTCAGCCTGCCCAATCCCTGGGCAGCAGGATCAGCTCCACAAGTCCCTCATCCCATGTGGACCCTCCAGGAAGGTGAAGGGAGAATGCCCCCATTCCCATGCACAGCTGGGCTGGGGGGAAGATTTTGGCTCCCTCTGACCTTGACCCCTCCGGAGTGAGCCAGGTCCAGCCTTCCCCATCCTCATCCTCCCAAAATCAGGGCACTCCAGCCAGGTCCAGCCT
>NW_020897722.1:106364-185125 GCF_003984885.1 Neopelma chrysocephalum
CAGGGCACTCCAGCCAGGTCCAGCCTCCTCCATCCTCATCTTCCCAAAATCAGGGCACTCGTGGTGCAGGAGCATTTCCACTCCATCCACCCCCACTGGAGATCCAGCACTTGGACACTCAGGATGCTTCAATCCACCCCACCCCTGCGTAAAAAAAGTCTCTGGGCAGGAATAGTAACAGCTTTTAATCCGACAAGAATTGATACATCATTTAAGACAATACTGTTTTTGCCTCTTTTTTGGGGGGATTTCCTTCACATACCGATGGGGAAAGAGGAACATTTTTGGGATGTACAGTTTTTGTTTTGTTGTTTTGTTTTTTTTTCTCTCCATAGGGCTTTTAAAGCATGGTGAATGTGCAAGTCAGTGCTTATTGTTTGCTTAAAACTTTTTCCTGGTGCTTATTTACAGTTACAGTACCTCTGTGAGAGCGACAGGAAAAAAATCACAATTGTTTGAGACCTGGGGATCCAGGATCCCAAGTCAAGAAAGGCAGATCTCCGATATTTATATATTTATACATATATATATATATATATGCTTTTGTGTATACACAGATACATTTCTCTCCTCTTTTAAAGTATTAAAAAAATGGATCAACCTTCATTCTATAAAAATACCTACTCTACAAGATAGAAAAATTTTCCCTCTCCAAGTATACACTGATTTACACCCAAAGCTTCTCTGGAAATGTACATTACGTGGCTTCTTCCCGTGGACTCGGGGCAGGGAGGGAGGGAGTGGGTGCCCGGGAGTTCTGGGGGTGCAGGAGCTGCCCCGGGGTTTTGGGGCTCACCCCGGCCCCACTGCACCTCTCACGAGGCCGTGGGGGCTGAGCACCCTGAGGTGCCATGGTCGTGGCTCGCCGGTTCCTCCGGGATAAGGCTGTGGCAGCGGCCACGTCCCCCGGGCAGGGTCACCCCGAGAGGGCTCTGCCAGCCAGGAGATGCTGAAAGGGGTTTGGTGAGGAGCAGGAACCCCCCCGCCCCCGGGATCGCTGTGGCTTCTGCTTCCAGGCCACTCTGGCATTCCTAAAACCTGACAGGCAGGAAAAAGAACCGCTGGATGAAGCCGGATCCCTGGGATTCCGCTGGCTGCCTCCTCCCAGGAGCTGGAGAGGAGCAGGGTGGTTCAGTGGCTGCTCCAGGGTCACGCCGCGCCACGGCCGCTTGTGCCAGCAAGCCCAGAGCCGTCTGATGTAAACATGGCTTTTGTTTCCCAGGGAGCTGCTGTGGTGTTCTCTGTCTCCTCTCCCCAGTGGCACTGAGATTCCAGCCCAGGCTGATGCCAGGGATGAGGAATGAGCGCGGCTGTTCCGTCCCCTGCCCCAGCCCAGGGAAACAGCAGGGAAAGGCGGCCGGAGCGGGCTCCCCTCCAGGACTGCAGCTATCACCAGCAGAGCCCTGCTCCGGGTGGGAATGGCACAGCCACTGTCCCCAGGCCAGGGACTCTGGGAAGCGATGTGGGGAGCTCGGGCCTCTCCTGCAGATCCCAAAGTGCTGCGTGTCCCCACAAGGACAAGGAGAGGTGGCCAGGTCCAGCCTCCAGTGTGGGGTGAAGAGCTGCAGCCTTCCCCAGGTGCCTGTGGGATGGACAGACAGCGCCTGTGTGTCTGTCTCCAGCTGGGGACGAGTGGCTGCTCCTCCCAGAGCCACCCCGGCTCCACGGGCACCCACAGACCCCGCGGCAGAAGGGCCAGGACTGGGGAGCAGGGATTGGAGCGGGGAGTCCAAGCCCTCCCGACGGGACTGAGCCACAGACAGCAAAAATAAATAAGGAGGCAGGTGACAAAGTGCACTCACACCCTGTCCCCAGAGCGGCCGCTCCCAGGGCTGCTCCTGCCAGCAGTGAGGGCTCTGCGTGCACCCCGGCCCAGCAGGAGCAGCAGGGCAAGGATGGGCTGCGCCAGCCAGATGAGGACATTTGCATTAAGTTAATTAAAAATAAAACAGAACAAACCCAAACCCCAACCCTCTGCAAGTCTGGGACACGCTTCCCTCGTTCCCAGCTCTGCCCCAGCGAGTGAGTGTGTCAGGGACACTTTGGCACAGTAGGACAGGGCAGCGAGGGAAAGTCAGCGCTGCCGCTCCCGTCCCCATCCCGTTATCATCCCGCAGTTCAGAGAACCCCTCTCCTCACACCCTACACGTGGCAAGCTCCTGCTCGTGCCCCGCGTGCCAGAGGGTCCAACGCCTGGCAGGACAGTTCCCAGCATCACAGGTTCTTCCTCCAGGTGTGCGTTGCCTGCGTTCCTTCTCCAGGTTCCCTTTCAGCCCTCCAAAAACCAGAAGGGCTTCAAAATAACGGAGTCAGACAACAAAGCCTGGCTGCTGGTTTTCCTTTTCCCTGGTCCGTGGCTCATTCACCCCCCGACCTGTTGCTTCCTTGTGCCTTCATCAAGAGCAAAGACATTTGGAGTCCCTCTTCATCCTCTCAGAGCACCAAACCCACATGATGAGCGCGCAGTGGCGGCTGGCGGCCGCCCTTACTTGACTTCCAGGATGGAGGGGTTTGTCTCCATGATGGCCACGATGATCCTGTCGATGTAATCCTGCAGGCGGAAGTTGATCTCCTCTTGCTTTTGGATTGCTTCCATGAGCTGCAAAGGAGGGAGAAAGGGAGGGAGAGGTCACTGCCTGACACTGCCCAGGGCTCCCCGTGGCTCTGTGCACCTGTGGATGTTTCCCTCTTCTTCACTGTGGCCTGGGATATTCCTGACCATTAAGGGGATAGGAAAAACTGGTTCTGCTCGCTCTTGTCCTTCCTCTCAGCCAGTCAGGAGCCTGAACAAAGCAGAGAGCATCACAACTCCACTGGACCCCCAAAATATCCCGGTGTGTTTCCCCACTTCTTGGAGTCTCATAAGCAGGGTCACCAGTGTCTGGGGTACAGGGAGGACACGTCCAGAGAAGTTGGGATCTCCAGGGTGGATGTCCTGGCTCCTGGGGGATTTAAGACAGCTCCAGACAGACAGACACACCCTGTGGTGGCTGCTCTCTCCTGGGAAGGGGAAGGCTGTCACGGGGCAGGCAAGGCAGAGCTGCCAGTATCAGCAAATTGGCAGGGAGTAGGTTCCCTGTTCCCAGGAAGGAGGGCTGGGAGGCAGGTTAAGTCCTGCAAGTTCTGCAAAGAGTTGCGTGGGGATTTTTTTGCTCTTGCCATCTTTCAGGTGGGTTTTGGGAGTGAGCTAGACCACAGACAGGGCACATCAGCTCCTCCCAGGCCCTCTCAGGCTGAGGGCACAAGGAATGCCCCAGCCAGCCCGGGAAGGTGCAGTGTGAGGGCAGCAGCACCTCATGGCACATACCTCATCTCTGGAGACAGAGCTGATCTCTGCTGCCAGGGATTCCGAGAAGGAGGCTGAGAAGAGGTTCTTGGCTCCCTGGATGCTCAAGTTAATGATCTGCCCGTTCAGTTCATCATTCTGCTCCTTCAGGTTCCTGTTATCCTGTTCACAGAGACAAACCAGACACTGAAGCACCTGGTGCCCTCAGAGCTCATCCAGCCTGGGAAGGCAGGAGTTTCCATCCTAACACAGCTCACACAACACTGCCAACAGCACAGGGCCTCCTGACTCCACCTCAGCAGAGCTTGGAGAACCTCTGGAATCATGAGGTGGGAAGATTCAGGGGGCACAGCAGAGAGAAGGGCTCCTGAGTGTACATGCTGTCCCTCAGAAGAAGGAGCCAACCTCCCTGTCCCAGGAGAGAAGAGCAAGAAAGCAGTGGGCTCTTGGAATCACTCCATCTGAGGGAGCCCCCAGACTCTGCTGACCCCTCCTTGGTGCCAGGAAATCACTTCCCTCCCTGCCCAGCCTTCCCCACCTGCTTGAGCTGCTTGATCTCTTGCTCCAGCTCTGTCTCCCGTGTCCTGCTGTTGTACTCCTGCAGCCCCATGCTGCTGCTCCGGCCCCGCCGCTGCTCCGCCTCCAGCTTGAACAGCTGCAGGTGCTCCAGCTGCTTCCTGAGGTCCTCAATGAGCTGCAGAGCAAGGGAAGGGGACAAGTGAGTGCCACAGCCCCTGAAAACCCGGCAGCACCCTCTGGTCATGGCTGGTGTGACAGACGGGCCGTCCCTGGCCGGGACCAGCCCCATCTGTGGCTGCAGCAGGGTCGTCGTAAAGAGCTGTGGCTGCCCCGTCCCTGGAAGGGTTCAAGGCCAGGTTGGACAGGACTTGGAGCAATCTGGGCTGGTGGAAGGTGTCCCTGCTCACGGCAGGGCTGAGCTTTAAGGATGAGCTTTAAGGTCCCTTCCAACCCAAACCATTCCATGATTCTATGATTGAGTCCCTTTCTGGGGGACACATGGTGGCCCCTTCTTCCCTGACACCTCCAGCAAGGAGGAGATGGGGAGCTATTTAAATACATGAGCACAGCTCTGGAATGACCCTGCTGGAGACCCAGAGATGCTGGTCTGGGGTCTGCAGCAGCACAGACCTATCAGCAATGGGGGCATCTCCTCAGACATCTCCCTCCTGCCCCAGCACTGAGTCCCCAGCTCACCACAGTGCTCTCAGTGTCACCACAGTGACAGTAATTTCCACTTTGAGGCCCAAAGCTCCTTTCCTGCCACCAAACCCTGCTTGACCCTCCAGCTGGAATTACCAGTACTACCCTACCACAGATGATGGAAGGGCTGGGGGGCTGTGATCCTGCTCCCAGGCACTCAGGAGCTGGCAGCTCTCACCCCAGCAGCCCCACACCCCTCTGCTGGCTCCATGTGCCATTGTCACTGTCCTTGTGCCACCACTCCTTCCAGGCAGGAAAGGAAGGGGCCACGGTGGCACAGCCCCCCTTTGCAGATATGGTGTTAAAATTCGGATGAATTTTAACAAAATTCAGCCAAAAGTGACCAATGTGATGCAGTTCAGCTGCTGAACGACCTTCTTCTGCCCAGGCAGCACCAAGTGCTCCCACTATACCTGTTCTGGAGAGGCTGCCAAGGCCAACTTTCCCACACAGCCCTAATTTTGGTGACTAGCAGGGCAGGGTTGTGGCAGGCACAGACTCTGCTCACCTCCTGCGTCGACTCCTTCTCCTTCTGGAACTGGTGCCTCTCCTGACTCAGCTTGTCCCCCATCTTCCTCTTTTTCTCCTGCTCCTCAGTGAGCTGCACAGTGAGGTCTTCAATCTCATCCAGCAGCTTCTGCTTCTCCTGCAATGACACAAAAAGCACCAGTGAGAGGGTTTGGCTCCGCTCGGCGCTGCCAGGGCTCTTCCCACTCACTCAGGAACGCGGCGCTCGCTGAGCTCCGCAGGGAAGGATCCTCTCCTGATGGACAAGGATGCTCTGCCTGCTGGGGTTTCATTTGCTGAGGGCTCTGGAGCCTGAGAGCTTCAGCAGCCACACACCAAAATAGCACTGAGAGAGGCAGTGCGAGATGAGTCCAGAACAAATCCACAGGAATATCCACACTTGTGCCATTTTCTGGGAAGTGTGATGCTGGCGTGGGACAGGCTGGGAGGGACTGGGGCCAGCACAGGGGCTCCAGGCCAAGGGGAGACATTAAATCATAAGGTTCCTTCAGTTTGCATTTCACAAAAGCCACAGACCCGAGATCTTTGCCTCCCTTTGCTCATTCTCGGTTTCAGATATGAAAGGTTTTAACTGGGGGCTGATCCAAGAAGGAACAGGACCAGTTCAAGCCAGGATGTAAAACACACAGCCCAGCTCTGTCCCCTTCTCATTGTCAAAGCCTTGGCTGAAGGTTTGGGATGCAGGTAAAGATGCCAACAGCCCTGTACAGCAGCACCTTCTGCCTGTGACCAGCTCACCGCCCCCTCCCTGGGTTCATGGTTTCCAGCCTCATGGGAAAGGTTTTGGCTCTCAGAAATCCAAAAATACCCCAAGACCTCACCCAGTGCTGGTGATAGATGGCCCATGGCACGAAGGGGTGAGGAGCAGCTCTGTGGGGCAGCTCCAGCTGCTGGGTCTGGGGTGTCCTGGTACATGGAGCAGAGCACCAAAGGCACCACACCAGCAGGAAAAGGAACACTGACAACAAAATCCGGATTTGGGGCACTGGACAAGCAGCTGCTCATCAGCTGGGCTTTTCCTTGGCAGAAAGGGGCAGCGATTGCACCTCTTGCTTCTCCTTAATCCCATTAACTGTGGAGAAGAGCAGCTCTGCAGGGAGATTATGGATCACAACCAACTTCCCATGGCTGAAACAAACCAAGGCAGGGAATTTGTCCTCAGAGCCACAGAGGTTTTCCTGCCCCCAGCCTCAACTGTGCTCACAAGGTCCTGGTAGATGAAGACCATTTCATTGTGGCCAGGTCAGGAGGGATGGAGCTGCAGCGCTCTCCCGTGGGATTAAACATGATAAAAAGCTCCAGACCCTTCAGATGGGCAGGGAAGTTTGATTTCACTTCGATTTTAACCTTAATTCTGCCACAAGCTTGGCAGAAACAAAATGTAGTCTCTGTACAGACATCACATCCACAACCCACATTATCTCCAAAAATGAGGATCTTGTCCATCCGTGGACTGTGATGCCTCAGGAAGTGTCCCATCCCAGTCCCACCAGCACCTGCATGACCTTGGATCCTGAGCAGGGTGGGAGGCAGGAAGGTCTGGGAGACATCACAGATCTTTGAAGGCTCAACTTGCAAAGCCCAGGATATGGAGATGAAGCATCTGCTCCTCCTCCTCCCCTGCAGTGGACTGGAGCCACAGGAAAGGGGACAGGGATGGGGACAAGCTTCCACAAGAGGGCATGAGTCCCCTCAGGAGCAGCCACTGACACAGAGGGAATAATTAGGGGTTTTATTCCCAGCTTCCAAGTTAAACTGTGGGAGCCTGCACAGACAGTGGTCTGGGATAGTGCTGGTCCAGAGCAGGGTCTGCAGGGACTGGAAGCAGCTGGTTTGTTTGTTACATCAGATGGATCTCACAGTCATGGAAATGAGAATTTCACCCCAAACCCAGATCCCCAGCCCGTCCTGGGCACCCCCTGGGCCTCACCTCCTCCAGCCTCTCGATGTTGGCTCTCAGACAGGGCACGCAGGACCTCAGCTCACTGTTCTCATCATCCAGCTGCTGCAGCCTGCCAGGGGAACCAGCTGTGAGACACCCACCCAGCATCCCACGGGGGGAGACACAGGGAAAACACCACCAGGAATATTAAACCAGGATCTGTTCAAAGCAAACCCTGAGAATTCCACTATTTCTGCTCTAAGGGGAAAGAGAGGGACACCCACGTGATCCTGACAAGCCTGTTAGCCAATGTCATGCCCTTCTCTATCAGGTCCAATGCTATTTCTTGTTCCAAGGGCTTTATCAGTGCCTGGACAAGCCTCAGCACCAGAGATATCAGAGCAGGGGTTGAGAGAGGACTTTGGGTTCACAGTCCCAGGAAAAGGAACATCCATGTAATGGTGACTGGTTAAAAAACTCCACTGTTTTCATCTTTCATTCACTGCAGGGGCTGAGCAGCAAAATATTCTAGAAAAGCTGAAAAAAAATCTGTTAAATAACTGAAACCTCTCTCACCCACTATTTCCTTTGGAATCCAAGAGGCAGCACAAAGCACCCTGGCTGGGACAATTCTTTCCTGGCTGTTGGGACAATTCTTTCCCTGCCTGTTTCCATCAAGGTGCAAAATATCTGGGCATCAAATGTACCTCCAGGAATCATTTATGGGAACAAGCACTAACAACCCCCCTCCTCACCTATGCTGTGGGTAGGCACATGGATAGAGGACAAGAGCTAAATTTAAACTGCAGCAGGGAAATTCAAATAAAGAATCCATGATGAGGTCCATGGAGGAGCTTGATTTTGGAACAAAGGTAAAAATAGACAAAATTCAGGGTTTGTAATGACTTCAGTTACACCTTGAACAACCTAAACTCACTGTCCACCTCAGTTTGTCCCCCCAAAGGCCTGTGCACTGATTCCAGTGTGTACCTGGGGGTCCAGGGGACCTGCCCCCACCCAGCCCTACCCAGCCCCACCTGGCCTGCAGGTTCTCGATCTCGATGCTCTTCTCCCTCTCCATTTTGCTGAGCAGCTCCCTCTGCTTCTTGATCTCCTCCAGGAGGGTCTGGTCAGCCCTCAGCTCCTGCTCCTTCAGCTGTTCCTCAAGAGCATTTGCTCTGCAGAAAGGAGAGAGGATTAAGCATTCCTTGGGCCCACTGCCATCCCAAGGGAGGGACCAGGCTCTTTTCCCAGCCCTTTCCCACCCCACAGATGAGCTGGGAGAAGCAGATTCTGAAATACAGCAAGATTTCAGGGAAAATACACTGATCATCATCTCCAACAGCTTCACTCCCTCCCAGCAGATGCAGTGGGACAGTCCAGGAAACCCCCAACGACCCAAATGCTGAGCAAAACATGCAAAGAAAATAGAACAAGCCATGTTATCTGCTGGTGTTGTCTCTGACTAGTTTTTTAAGTCCCCAGGCTGCATCAGAATCCTTTAAAGGGGGAAGTGAGGGTGGAAGCACAGTAATCAATCCTGTAACCCACAGCCTGTGGGTCACCCTGAGCAAGCTATTCAATCAGAATCTCATGGAGCCATTGAGGTTGGAAAAGATCTTTCAGATCATCTAATCCACAAATAAGACCCAAAGTTGCAGTTCCACTTGTAGTGGCCATGGCAGAGAAATCCTCCTTCACCTGTTTCTAGCATGAACTGATCTCATCACCCAGGTAAGAGATGACAACAGCCCCAACCCTCCTTCTTCTCACTCTTTCATGTCTCCAACAAAAAATACATGTTCTGCAGGTCACCATTCCCTGTGTGCCACCAGAACTGCAACAACACAGAATCCCAGAATGGTTTGGGTTGGAAGGGACCTTAAAGATCATCCATTTTCACCCCCTGCCATGGGCAGGGACACCTTCCACTAGCCCAGGTTGCTCCAAGCCCCATCCAACCTGGTCTTGGACACTTCCAGGAATCCAGGGGCAGCCACAGCTTCTCTGGGCAACCTGTGCCAGGGCCTCACCACCCTCACAGGGAAGAATTCCTTCCCGAAGTCCCATCTAACCCTGCCCTCTGGCAGTGGGAAGCCATTCCCCCTTGTCCTGTCTCTCCAGGGCCTTGTCCCAAGTCCCTCTCCAGCTCTCTTGGAGCCCCTTTAGGCACTGAAAGGGGCTCTCGGGTCTCCCTGGATCCTTCTCTTCTCCAGGTGAACCCCCCCAGCTCTCCCAGCCTGGCTCCACCAGGCCAGGCTGCTCAGAGCCCCATCCAACCTGGCCTTGAACATTTCCAGGGATGAGGCAAGGAGCTGGAATTTATGCAAAGGCTTTTCCCAGATGAATCAACTCCTCCCCACCAGGGAGCACAGTCAAGACTTTACTCCACTCAAAGAAAATTGGCATTTTTGGGCCAAGCTGCTCAAGTGAAAACATTTCCCTCACTCCGAAGTTTATGAGGGCTTAGGAAAACCTTTGTTTGGATCCCTCAGATCCCTGACACGACTGTTATTTAACAGCCTTACAGCCCTATAGATAAACTCCTGCCGGGTTTATCTGCCCAGGGTAAATACACCCTGGCAGAGAGGGGCCTGGGAGATTAGTACAGACAGATATTACATCATGTGGGATCCAAAGGGCTGCACCCCTGCCAGGATCTGGCAGCAGTGGGATCAGGGCTGGCTGTGGGGAGGGTGGAAATGGGTTGTAACAACTCGGCTGTGCCTCCCACCCAGAGCTACTGGGTGAAATAAGGGCCAGAAAGAGTCTGCAGAAAGCAAGGATGAAGTGTGTGTCCCCCTGGAATGGGACACATTCCAAGCAGCACGACTTCCCTGTGGTTTTCTGGAGTGTCCTGTGTATAAAAAAGCCAAGCCCCTGGAGCTCCAGAGACCTTTTGGGAAGGACAAAAGGGGCAGGAAAGCATATTTTATATATTAATGTATAAATAAACAGATAAACACATAATGAAAAACTAAACATAAAAATAGAGTGTCCTGAGATGGAAGGGACACAGAAGGATCAAGTTCAACTCCTGGCCCTGCACAGGCCCCCCAACAATCCCACCCTGTTCCTGAAAGTATCATCCAAACCCTCCTGGAGCTCTGGCAGCCTTGGTGCTGTGCTCACTGCCCTGGGGAGCCTGGGCAGTGCCCAACCACCCTCTGGGGGAAGAACCTTTCCCTGAGATCCAACCTGACCCTGCCCTGACACAGCTTCAGGTCATTAAAAGCCACGTATAAAAAAAGCCACAAGGCAAGTCCTGGAGCTCCAGAGACCTTTAAGGACAGACACGTGGGCTGGGGAAGCACATAAAACATATGTATATAAAATCTAAGAGGCACCGTGTCCTGCTTTCAGCTGGGATAGGGTCAGTTTTCTTTCTAGCAGCTGGTCAGGGCTGTGCTCAGGATTTAGGATGGATGCAGCAGGACATGGGTGGGAAGGGGCTCTCAGGGTGATGCCCTGCCAGGCTCTCACCTGTGCACCAGCTGCAGGTTCTCCTGGCGCAGGCGGCTGTGCTGCTCCCCGTTGGCAGCCGTGTCCTTCTCCAGCTCTGTCACCCGCTTCTCCAGGAACACCACCTGTGGGGAGGGACAGGGAGGATCAGGGCCCTGAACCCACTGGGATGGGCCTCCTTGAAGCCAGAGCAGCTCCCAGAACCATCCTCAAAAGTGGAGGGTTGCCACAGGGATGGGGCAGCCGAGCCCTGATTTGAAGCATCCTTATAAAACATCCTTTTCCACCCACGTTTGGATGTCTCCCATGTACCAGCACAGGGCCAAACACTTCATTCTTTCCTTTCTTCAACCCTTGCCTGATGACATCCTAAATGGAGCCCAGAGGGATCCCCAGAGCTCTGCTGCATCCATACTCCACTGCCTGGAACAGGACCGAACCCCTGGATTTACAGATAAATAAAGTCACATGGGAGGGGTCAATGCCAGATGGTGGGGAAGGATCAGAGGTGAGGGGTTTTCTCCCTGTACCTATGCAGGCTTTATTCCAGCTGTATTTGCATTTTATTCATTCAAATCCCAGTTACACCCATGCAAAACAATCATGGAGGAGAGGCAACTAGGAACACGTCTGCAAAACCCAAACCAACACTCTCAGAGAAGGGCAAGAGACATGTGAATATTAAAAAAACCACGCAGAGACCAAGGCCTTTCCCAGCACTACATCCATGGTTTCCCAAGTTAACTGCCTTAGGGAATATGAGTATTTTTTTCAATTTTTAGGCTTGGAAAAATGTTTGATTTTTAATTTTTTTTTTAAAGGCCTTCTATGCGTTATAATTCTTTCCAAGTGCAGCCACACACATACATGTATTTCTCTTTCACATGTAGCTCTCTATTCATATTCTAGAATTAAAAAGCCATTTCCAAGGAGTTTCAGGACTGCAGCAGACATTTACACAAGCCCCAACTCACCTATCTTTAATTCTCCTTCTTTTCCATGGCTTCTTTCCTCTATTTTTAGGTAGGGGTGCTCAAAACAAAAGCTTTCCTGTGCTCCAGTCTTATCCTATAACTCTTTTCTTGTAACACCCCAGTAAAATCCAGCAGGCCCAGCACAAAATCAGCTTCTCCTGATGGCACAAGCAGAGTGTGCAAGGAAAGGAAGTTCTTGTTTCGCATCAGGCGAATTGACTCCAAAAAGCAGAATTTGAGAACATCTTGTTTTGTGAAGGAGAAGTGAAAATGCAGCCTGCAAACAGCCCTCCCTCCTCCTGACATGCTGGGACAGCCACCACCCCTGGAGAAGGCTCAGTGTCACCTCCTGACCCAGCACAGGAGCTCTGCAATCCCTGGAGTGCTCTCATCCTCCATCCCCTCGATGGCTTTTCTATGTCCCACCTGCACCCACCTACCCAGAGCAGCTTCAGCCTGGCCCTGCCTGTGGATCTGGGAGCACTGAAAGGCACTGAATCTGCTCCCCTGTGCTCCTGCCCTGCTCCCACCTTGTCCCATAATCCTTACCCCTTAGCACCTCAAAAAAACCCCAGCAGGACCACCATAAAATCAGCGTTCTCCTGATGGCACAGGCAGAGCACGGCCAGGAAAGGAAGCCTCTCACCTTGTCCGTGATGTCCTCGTCCGTACACTCCAGGTTGTCCTGGTAGGACTCCTCCATCACCCCCACGGCCAGCGAGCTCGTCTGGTGCAGCTGCCTGAAACAGAGACAGACCACCCCGACCCAGAGCAGCACCGGCATCAGCGCCAACATCACGGCCATGGGGACATCGGGGGACAGCTACCTCCTGCCCCCCCGCAGCCACCACCGCCTTCTCCCAAGGGATTTAGCAGCACTGCCCCTCGGGATACTGGATTTCCAGCACAGGAAGGTGTGGGCAGGCCCCTGGCAGAACAGCTGTCCCCCTCACCACCCAGCTCTCCCTGAAGTCTGGCACCTGGGAGCACCCGGAGAACAGGGGTAACAGGGAGCACGGACGTGGACACGGCTCCTGGGACTTCATACCGGGATCATTGCTCTTGCTCTTTGGAATGGGAAGAGATAAGAGCTCCCTCTTTCCACTTTCTTTCTTTACGAACATCCCAAGGCCGTGGATTAGCCAGCACAGGCCAGAGTACTGGCTCTGACACTGATAAGGTGTGGAAGAAAGGGAGGGGGACAAAACCCCCCAAAGCTGTTGCAAAACACCCCCGCCCACCTGGGACAGCCCAGGGTGAGCTAATCATTAGCAAGGCCTTGCTACACCAGCGTCCCCAGCTTGGTGAGGAGCTAAAGGACACCCCGGGGAGGAGCTGGATTGGGCACCACCCTCGTGGCATCGCTGTGGATCAGCTCCGGCACCTCATGGCACAGGGAAGAGCTACTGCCATGGGGAGGGTGGTGCAGTCCAGCTCTGGAACCACAGGCAGGTGCTACCAAGAGGAAAACACTCTGCCCTCCCACTGCTTTCAGCAGGAGATGGATGAGAAAACCACAAAGGTCTCTTCTGAACCTCTGTTTTCCCTAGGAATCTGTAACATTGGCTCTCAAATTCATCCCACTGCACAATATGCCCATGCCAATACTCACAAGCACAACTGGCATTTACCAAGAGACCACAGCCAAGGCCCAGTCTCATTTTGCATCCTCACCCTCAGTATATATTTAGATTTTAAAGTCTCGGGCACATTTGTCATTTAAATCATGCCGAGCACAGCAGGGCTGAAGCAGCACGAGCAGAACCCAGATAACAAAAATGAGGAGAGAGCCCTAACCAAAACAAAATCGATCTTTTAAAATGTTTTGGGATTATTCAGTAATTACAGTATCTACAACAAAGGGTTTGCTTTGAGCTGTGCTTAAGGATCTGGCTCAGCAATGCCCTGTTATCTCTCACCTTATCACAAACTAAACCCAACTGCTCTTGAATTAACCAATATTTACCCAAGCCCACATGTCCCAGCCTCAGAATGGCATCTTGCCAAGGGCCAGGAGGGCTCAATCTCCCAAAAGACAGGGAGCCTCCATTTCCAAAACTTTAACTCAAATCCTCCCTTATTTATCTCTGCCACAGGACAAAAACTAGTCCTAAAACAGGAAACCTGGGGGCTGGCTGCTCCCTTCAACCCTCTTTCCTGCCAGTGTTTTTAACAAAGCTCTAGAAAGTAAGCTGACTGGAAGTAGGAAATGTAATATCAAGGAGCTGCTTCCTTTCCAGGAGGGGAAATCACACCAGGGGAGATTGCTGACCACAGGAAAAATGGAAAAGGGAAAGGTGTGAGAGCACAGAGGGAGGAAGAGGCACAGGATCAGCACAGGGAGCTGAGTGCCAGGGCACAGGGTATGAATATTCCCAAACTGAGCTGTCTGTGCCTCCACAGTGTCCCTGTGCTGCTTGGAAACAAGCAAAGAGAAAGCCAACAAGTGCAGAGGGAAATCTCTCTCCCGAGCAGAGCAGAGGCAGGACAGCAGAGGTATGACCCAGTTTATCCTTAAAATCCTGATGGTACGGGAACAGGAGGGATGGGGAAGTTGGGAAAGGAAAGCACCAGGTGTCACCAAGAGGGGATGGATGGATCCTCTGCCCCAGAGATTCAGAGCAAGCTGCCTGAATATATCATATATCCCTGTGCACTCAGGGATCAAAATGCCCACAAGGAAAATGTGACCACGACAAGGTGGTTGTGCAGGACAGAAGCAACACAGCATTAAACCTGGGTTTAAATCAGGGTTAAACCATTAAACCAGGGTTACCTGCAGCCCCCCAGGATGCCCCAGAGTGAGGGGGGAGGGGGGCTGGTCCCACAAACTCAAGTGCTAAGCGAAGTAAAACAGGACCAAGAACTGTCTAAAGTGGTTGGATTTTTTCTGGGTGCTGGAGAAATCCCCCTCCCCTAGAGACCCACCACGGTGACACTGGGGAGGGGACACCCCAGGGGAACAAATCCTTCTAGGGACTCTGCTCCTCACACCCCTGGTATGGCACTGAAGGACGGAGAGGGAGGAGAAGCACCCCAATTTTGTCCTGGAAGAAACCAGCAGCCTCCAGCTGTGTGCATGGGTGAGAAAACCCACTTCAGAAAAACTGTATCAGAATTAAACCCACTTTTCCCCAGGGCTATGGAATAAATCCAGAAATAAGGCAATTCAAGCTTATTTTGAGCCTTCCTCCCGCGGAGCCAGCAGCTCGCACGGATCAAGCAAGCAGGAACAGGAGCATGGGCTTACCTTGCCACCTTCTTGCTGGAGAGTCTTTTATTTGGGCTGCAAAATGAAGAAAAAACAGGAAAGAGTTAGAAGAGCTGACAGTGGAGAGCAAGGGAAACAGGAAACTGCGAGGACTCCGGGGCACATCCTTTGCTCTGGCACGGAGCGCCCACAGCATGCACCCCCAGCCCCCCTGGAAAGGGCAGGAGAGGGACCACTCATGGATTTAACACCACAGAGACAACGAACCACATGGAATAATGCTGGAGAAGACCTGACTGCCCCCACAACACTGTCCTCTGCCACTGATCCCTGCCTGAAATCTGATCCCCCAGGAAAGTGCTAATAATAGTGGGGAGGGTGGGGGGCTTCAGCCTGGCTTTGATGGCAGAGTGAGCCAAGTCTCCTGCACCCCACACCACCCCAGGCCTCCCCTGGCATCCCCCCGGGTTCCTGCCCCCTGGATGGGGGACAGGGAACAGTTCCTGCCTGCCTAGGGGCACGTCCATCCTTCTGCCCTTCCCACAACCATTATCCTCCTGTTTGGCTCCAGATCAGCAGAGAACTGCTGCCTACATGGACCTCAGATGTTTTAGGAGGTGTTGATGGTGCCCCTGTCTGGATTTCAGGCTGTTAGAGTGGCTGGGGAGAGGGAAGAGCTCTCCTCTCCAGGGATAACTGACGGAGATCACTCCCCTGGCTCCGTGTCCAAGGCAGCTGCCACCACCATACCAGGGCGGTCAGGGCTGAGCTAATGCTCAGCGTGACCAGGGTAGGGAAGCCAAGGTCTGTGTGACCCTGTCCCAGCCCCTCAGGATGGGCTGCAGGCCCTCCCTGCTGAGAAAAAAACAGCCTTTTCCAGAAACAGCTCCTTTCTAAGACACTCCTTCCACTCTTTTGGTCATGATTGATGCTGGTGAAGTGAGCAGGGCCTGGATCTCCCTCCTCATCTGCCAACAGGCTGGTGTCAAACAGATGCCACTGGGTTACATCACTGGTACCAAATCCTCACTCAGTGATGGCAAGGGAGAACCTGAGTGGAGAAGCAGCAACTGCATTCCATGGTGTTCAGCTCAGCTGAAGGAAAAAATAATAAATAAAATCATCTGGGAGTTCATTCCTGCCTGCACTATCAGTTCTTGGAAGGAAGAATTAAAAATAGCTCAGGACAATTTTCTTTGTAAGAAAAACCCTCAAAGCCCGGCCGGGGGGTGTTGTCAGGGTGACCAGCCCTCACGTCAAAGTGCATCCTCAAATCCCAGATTTCCAGGGAGCACAAGAGCTGCTCCTGGCTGGGCTTCAAGGCCGCTTGGCGTCCACCCGAGGGGAGGAGGTCAGGCCCTGGTGTTTGCCAGGAATTGTAAGGAATGTCCCCAGCACGGGGGGAAATATTTTTCTCTGCAGAAAGCTCATCGGGAAGCGATGCCAGCACCTGCTGAGGGTGAGACACCAGCTCTGAAAGGGCACTGAAACAAAACAGTCACAAACTCCTCCATCCCAAGCTCCTTGAGGATTATTCCCTGCTTTCCTGTGCTGTGGGCTCGGGAAGCAGCACCCCAATGCTGGGAGCAGGCTCCCCAGTCTATTACAAGGATAAAACACTGTCTGTAAGGCCACAGTTTTTAAGAGTGAGGCTGTTACAGGGTGCTTTGGGCTTCACCCCAGCTGCCAGAATCCCCTGGGGCTGGTGTCTTCAGGCTTGTCCCAGATTTTGGTCCAGTTCCTACTGCTCTGGTCGTCTGCAGTCTGGAACTTGTCCCTTGTTCTGAGGCCTTCACGTCACCAGTGATGCTGGGGGGAACAACAGGTCCTGTCCTGTCCCACACACGGCACGTGGCACTTCTCATCCTCACCACAGAGAGGGCAGGCACTGCCCCTTCCACCAGGCCCCTTGGAACATATTGCCAGGATATCTGTGCTCAGGAAATTGCACCTCCTCACGTGTCAAATCAAAACCTACGGAATTCCCGCTGTGACCGTGGGACAGGGAAACCTCCACTGGAAATGCCACACATCACAGGAGCTCCCGAGGTGTTAGTTCAGCTTTGCAGGTAAATTTGGTGGGAAAAAACTGAAATGGAGTGAGGCTACTGGTGCATCCAGGGAAAACCAGTGTTCTCCATAGTAACTGCATGACCTGAGACCCATCACTGACCCTCAAGGCCCCCAACAGCAAAAACAACTATTTCCCTGAGAAAGGAAAACAGAGACATTATTTTTTCATTAAAAATAATTAAATTCAAGCTTCTATTTGCTTTCCAGTTTTCTTCTCATAACTATACAGCCCAGGAGAGCTCCCAGGTCACACTATCCCTGCAGAGGACAGACAGGAATCAAGTGCATGACCAAAAACCAGTCTTGAAGAGGCCCACCTGCCATGAGAAGAATGATTACATTAATGCCACCATCCTTCCACCCAGTGGGCTGCAAAAGGTCTGAATGAATAAACCAACAAGCAGAAATTCCTCCCCAACTTCTCAAATCCAGCTGCTGGTTGGTAGACTTCCAGGATGACACTCCAAAACTCACCAAGTTCCTACACAAAGATCCCGGTGTCTGTTATGCCTCCCCGGCCCATGGTGGCACAGGCAGTGGGGGAAGCTGGGTGAGACAAGATTTGACTGCTCCCAAGCCCCATGGAGCAGGCTGATTCCTTCAGGATACTGCTGCAGCAGGAGGATGGGCTGGGCCCTGCCCTTCCAGGTTGAACCAGCAGTTCAGCTGTGCTTCCAACTCCCAGTCTGTCCTCGGTGACAGAAATACTGTACGTGACCAGCTCATGGCTTCCAGTGCCAGGAGGAGCCCCCACCACTCACAGAACATGCAACGGGGCTGCCCAGAGAAGAAGGGAACACGCTCCTTGTCTCCCAGCTTTTGGGGCTTGGATTAAAGGCATCTTCTGCTCCCCCTCATTAATATCATCCCCACCTTCCCCACCTGCAGAGTCTCACCCTGAGTGAAACTCATCCCCTGTCACAGGAACCGACCGACGCAGCAAAGGGAAAGCTGGGCGAGACAAGGAGAGTCTTCCCTCCCAGAACATCATTCCCAACACTGAAAGGGGGCCACAATTACCTATTCATTTCAAGATCATTCAGGCGAGCGGAAAGATCCTCGAGGCGGTTGATTTGTTTGTGGCACTGGCTACAGTAAAACTCAAAAGCTTCATCTGCGAGAATGCTGTGCAGTTTCGCAGCGAGCGGATTGGCGCTAGAGAGATCACAAGGGTCAGGTCAGCAGGACAGAACCACGGGGAGCAGCTGCAGCCGGGGCTTCCACAAGCTGAGGGTACGGTGGGGCAGGGGAGCTCTCGGTGGGAGACGTGAGATTTGCAATTAGAAACATCAGGGTCGACTCCCACCTTGATTTTAGAAGCCAAGTCGCAGTGACTGTGGGGTTGCTTATAGCAATAGATAGAAAATTTACAATTGCTTCTAAAAAGATATTTATATTTTTTAGAATATTTTAGATTTATAATGAGCAACACTCCCATCACTCCCAGCAGTTTCCAAACCCCTATGCCAGTCAGCTCCAGTGGGGGAACCCCAAGAGCCCAGGGCAGGTGAGGTAAGTGCTTCCTACAAACCTACACCACTACAAAGTTTACTTTGCAACACAATTTTCCAGGTAATCTGTCTCAGGAGGCTCCAGCAATGGTCCTGGTTTGCCCAATTAAGGGCAGGACTGGGCGCTGTGAGCCAGAGGTGAATCTGAGGGGGGTTTAGGCTGGATATCAGGTTCTTCCCCCAGAGGGTGGTCGGGCACTGGAACAGGCTCCCCAGGGCAGGGGCCCATTTTCCAATGGGATGCCTTAAAGATAGAGCAGCTGTGCTGCTGTGGACCCACTGTTAGCAATGCACAGTGTCAGATTTTCACTGCAAAGTGCTTTTAAGCTAAGATTAAATGGGCAGTTGCAGTTCAACCCTTCTCCCCTACAAAGTAAAGCTCAGAGAAGCCAAGCAGCAGTGCTGCCTTTCTGTAGGGAATGGCATTTGGAAAGAGGACATCGGGGGACTTGAACATCTTGAGAAGCTGTGAGTCACCTCTCCACCTGACATGCCCTGGATGGGACAGAGGGATTCTGAACAGCACAGGGTTTGTGTTAATTTGGGGCCAGATAGATTCCACAAATCCTTTCTGTAGGAAAATACACTTCTGGAAGCCACGGACTTGAATCAAAGAAAGGTTAATAGTGAAAAATCAAAGCAGTTCAATAAGAAAGACAGGTAAAGGTGTGAGCAAACACAAGCAAGCTTAAAACCAACAGGCATCCGAGAGGGACAGGCAATCCCAGGATAAGATACACATCAGCAAGTCCTGGCCTGGGGGATGCTGAGGGTGTGGGACATCCCGGGGGTCCCCTGGCTCAGCCCCATTTTAGGGGCAGTGGGGTGTCAGGGTCATCCCCCAGGGTCAGGCCTGGAGTCTGTGCTGTCTGTACAGTATTTCCAAGCCCCCTTAGGCAGGCAACTGTTCACCAGTCAATGCCAAATTACTCATCTCTTCCCATTCCTGGAAAAAAAATTAAATTGAAAACCGTTCCCCTTGCCCTCCAGGGCAGGTTTGGACCTGGGATAATCCGTTCCCAGCAGGACACACATTAGTTGCTCAGGCTTTGTGCAGGGAAGAGGTGACAGCAGCCGAGAGACACCTGAGGAAGGGATGTGCCCTTCTCTGGGTGCTGGTGGGTAAGTTTCCCTCCCAGGTTGGTGCTCCCTGGGCAAGGTGGGAACCCAAATCTAACCAGCATTAACACAAATAAGAACAGAGGTGTGGAGGAGAACCCCTGGGCCAGCCTGGCAGCTCCTGGGGTGTGTAAAGATCTCCCTGGCCTCTGGCTGTGCTGGTTCCGTGCCCGCTGAGTGGGTGGGAGTTCAGCCCCACTGTGCCCTAGGGTGTCCCCACCTACCCCTTGTGGCACAGAGCCAACACTCCATGGACTCAGTGATCCTGATGGAGCCCTTCCAACTCAGCATGTTCTATAGTTCCACGAGACAGAGCCTTCCTGCTGCCTCCCTCCACCTCCTGGAGCAACATTTGTCTTCCACAGGCCATCGGTGCTCCCTGACAGCACAGGTGAGGGGCTTTTCCCTTCAGTTCCCACCAAGCACTGCCAACAGACTTTTCCTACCGCAAGGATGTGCCAGGGAAGAGGTGGCAACCCAAGAGGATGGATCACAAACACACACATGCAAGGACTGAGCAGGGAAATTCAACATCTCACAGGGTTCCCTGAAGGCTCTTGGGGTTTGTGTCAGTCCTCTGGTGACAATCTGGAGCCATGGCAGGGAAATCTGTTGACATCATTCCCATTCAGAGACTCTTGTCTTGTAGCATGGAAAGGGTGTGTGGAGATGTGGCCCTTTACAAGTGATACAGTTCCTTGTATTCAAATTACAGCCAAACTACAGCCTGTGGTTCTTTCAGGTTTCACTGTGTTCAAACACACCAGGGCTGCTCAGAATCATGGAGTGATTTGGGTGGGAAGGGACCTTAAAGCCCACCTTGTCCCACCCCCTGCCATGGGCAGGGACACCTTCCATAGCCCACTTTGCTCCAAGCCCTGTCCAACCTGGCCTTGGACACTTCCAGAGATCCAGGGGCAGCCACAGATGCTCTGGGCCAGGGCCTCCCCACCCTCACAGGGAAGAATTCCTTCCCAACATCCCATCTAACCCTGCCCTCTGGCAGTGGGAAGTCACTCCTCTTTGTCCTAAGTCAAGAAGACACAATTGCAGGGAATGATCAGCCAAGGACCTTCACACATGCAATGATAACCCAAGGTGAGGGCAGACCTGAGAGGCACAAGGCAAAACAGACCCACATTCCTGACCCTGGAGGTTTTGCAGGGTTTATCTCCCCAGCAAGAGCCAGCAGAGAGTCTCCAGCACAAACCACCATGGGCCTTTTCTGAGCAAGCCCCTCCCAGCACAGGGAAGATGGGATAAGATTTGGGTAAGATCCAAAGAGACAGAGCAGAGGAGAGATGGTGCCTGACAGAGCAAAACTGGAACACCGGGAGTTCAGGCAGACTGGGAGCTCTGGACTGAGAC
Source organism: Neopelma chrysocephalum (assembly GCF_003984885.1). Taxonomy (NCBI): domain Eukaryota; kingdom Metazoa; phylum Chordata; class Aves; order Passeriformes; family Pipridae; genus Neopelma; species Neopelma chrysocephalum. The sequence goes on from NW_020897722.1 coordinate 127,000, forward strand.
TAAAGAAGAAGTTTAACTGATTGTAAAGGTCCTTTAGCTGGATATTTTCTGGTCAGGAGCCTTCTGGATGAGGCTGGAAGTCCATCCTCAAGGAAAAAATGAACATCAAGGCTGGTTTTTAATCAGAGAATTCTTCCTATGCCACAGCACCAGTACAGCCAGCTCTCCTCAGCATTCCTGGATGGTGCAAAGGACAAGCATGGAGGAGAGACTGTGCCCTTCCCTCTGCAGAGTATCCCAGCATGGAACACTGGTTTCCTGAAGGAATGGGTTGGGAATTCTTTACAGCAACTCTATTGCAGTTAACACCTTCAAGCACCAAGAAGAAATGAGCCCTGACCTGCAGCACAGGGCAGGGGGGGGAGGTTTGACAGCAGCAATTCCCTGCACCCAGAATTGCCCAAACTTTCCAAAGGGCTTTGGGAAGTCATGAGAAAACAGGCAGACAGCAAAAACAAAGTTATGAGAAGTTTACACTGCTGCAGAAAGGCACAAATGTATCATCCCAAAGGGAAAAAGTATGTTCTTGTCTTCAGCAAAGGTGTCTGGCTGGCAGGGATCACTCCTGCCCTGTGCTTCCAATGGAAAAACACATTCCCAGTGTTATCTGTCATCACAGGGACCTGTGGGTTGCAGCACTGGATGATATTCCAGCTTTTACTTATTTTCCTTAGAAAGTAAGTCTTGATGGGGTTTGTACCATCACACTACCTCCTCAGTCCACCCTGCACGGGCTGGAAAATGGACTTTTTCCTGTTTTCAGACTCTAAAGCAAGGAGAAAAAGCTACAACCTGCTTGTTGGTCCACATATTCTTAGAGAAGGAATGCTGCCACAGCTCATGCAGATCCAACCAAGCATGGGATCAAAGCCCAAAATACAAGTATAAAAGAGAAAGAAAAGTCATCCAGCAGCACCAGGGGTAAAGCTGCACAATGGTTTTCTCTTCTGGAAGATTCTGTGAGGAGCCACACCCCTAACAGGACTGGGAATGTGATGCATGGACATACAGACTCCTCTTCCACCTGCTCCTGGGCTTCAGCCACTGGAGGGGAGGATGGGCACTAGTCAGGGAAAAGAAACACCGGGGAAGGGAATTCCTCTTTCATTTTTGAGCTGATTATCCTGCAGTATCCCAAGTTTTCCAGGACCCCTGTCTTGCAAAGCCCAAGGAAACCCCTCTCCCACAAAGCAGAGTGAAGGCACTGAGCAACTGAACCTGGTGGAACAGTGCCAGGGCTGAGTTACCTGGGAGAGAGGAACGAGGAGCTGCTAAAGCTGCTTTCCCCATTACACAAGCTGTCCGAGAACAAATCTGCTTCATTCCCTTCTCCATAATCCTCAAAGTGCTCCTCTCCACTAATGACTGTGACGATGGAGTGGCTGAGGTCCGAGCCCAGGGGCAGGTCATGTGGGTGGGATCTGTGGGAACAGAGGGGAACACGTTAGAGGGTGGGTGCCACAGCCACCTTTCCAATTACATCCAGGACATGCCCTTTCCAAGCCATGCCCCCCATTCCAGCAGAGGAATAGGAGACCTTCACCCTGTGCCTTGAGCACTGCAGGGGCAGCCCAGGCACCACCAGGAAGTTTGCAGCGATTTTTTTCCCCAATAAACCAAGTTTTTCCCATGCAAACTCCCCTGGCAGCTGCAACCTGGGATTCGGGGGCACTCAGACTCGCAGGGTTGATGACAAGCCTTTGCCCAACCAAAAGCACGGCAGAGAAAAATCTGGCATGTCCCAGATACATCCAAAATATGTTCTGAGTTCCATGGGCAGCCTGTGTGCCAGGCTCACTCCTGCCTGTTGCTGCCTAATCCTATCAAGGGCCTATCCCCGGGGTTTAACACCGCAACCCCGGCGGGATTGGTGTCAGGGGGGGTTTAGGCAGCTGCCAAACCCAGCAGGGACAGACCCCCCAAGACAAAGGAGCCCTTTCCCTGCTCCTGCTGGGTAAATGCTGTACGTGACAATCGTGGAGTGGGGAATGCTCTTCCATGTGTTTTCAGCCCCGGATCCGGAAGGCTGGAGCATGTTAAGCTTCAGTGTAAATCCTAAACACACCCAGCACAGGTCCTTACTTCTCAGGGGGCACAGCTCTGCACTAAGTCATCACCCCTGAAAACACCTTGGCACATGCAGAGCATGGAGCCACAGAATCATGGAATGGCTCATCTCGTTTCATCCCCTGCCATGGGCAGGGATATCTTTCACTATCCCAAGTTGCTCCAAGCCCCGTCCAACCTGGCCTTGGACACTTCCAGGGATGGGGCAGCCACAGCTTCTCTGGGCAACCTGTGCCAGGGCCTCACCACCAAGTCAAGCCACCCCAGAGGACTTTCCTGCCCAGGACTGTGGAGGTTTTAAAATGAAGCAGGGGGTGTTTGTAAGGACCAGGCTGTGAAAGCATCCATGTGGCTCTGAGCCACAGGAATGTGCTGGGGGGGACCAGCACTGCACTCCTCTCCAAAATTCAGTGCTAAAAATAAAATATTGCATTATTATAAAAATTGGTACCTCAGAATACACCCCCATCCCAGAGGGAAATGGGGGTGTGACCAGACTGCTGGGCTAAACCAGAGAGAAGAAAAGATTACAGATAAGCCATTTATGACAAAAACCTGCACCATCCGAAGGATTTGCCCTTATCCCGCTAATAAAAACATGTCAACCCTCCAGATCTCTATTTAACCACAAATAAATCCAGTCCAGCTTGTGGGCATCTGCACATCCTCCTTGTGTCCTTTTTATTCCACAGTGAGATCCACCAGAACCCATCCGTCCCTATGGTGAGTCACACCACCACCAAAACCAGCGGAAATCTCTCCAGGAATAGAAGGTAGGGGGTGGAATTGTTAACTCAGAAGCAAAACCCAAGCCCAGATCTCTAAATCTGGGGCTGTGGTTTGACAAGCACCGTACAGAAGCAGATCTGATCAGGCACCTGGAAACCCTCAGCCCAGGATGCTTTGAGCAGTAAACAGTATTTCCTATTCACCTCTGGGGGCTCCAGCAGCTTCAAGATCCACAGTCCAAGTAATCTTTACTACACAAAGCCTAAATGACCACTTAAGCTCAAACCACCTAAGGTATGTTGAGTTTCAAGAGCTCCTGAGAAGTGATGGTGAAGCTCTGCTCCAGCCCACCACCTGCACTGGTCAGACTGGTCCCTGGAAGAGCTCTGCACCCTCCTGTGTGGGGTTTGATGGCACCAAAACCAACCCTCAACACCTTGGGAACACACTTCCAGAGACTTCCATCTCAAACCATTCAAATCCTTAAGTCAAATGAAGCTTTTCCTTATATTTTTGGCTATCTGGAATTTGCACACAATTAACACACCTGGCAACAGGTACCACTGTGCTTGGACAGAGCACCCAAAGGACACCTGACATTCCCAAACCCACACTGGAAACAGCAGTGAATCACAGAATCCCACAATGTTTTGGGTTGGATGGACCTTAAAGCCCACCTCATCTCACCCCCTGCCCTGGGCAGGGACACCTTCCACCAGCCCAGGTTGCTCCAAGCCCCGTCCAACCTGGCCTTGGACACTTCCAGGGATGGGGCAGCCACAGCTTCTCTGGGCAGCCTGTGCCAGGGCCTCACCACCCTCACAGGGAACAATTCCTTCCCAATATCCCATCTAACTCTGCCCTCTGGCAGTGGGAAGCCATTGCCCCTTGTCCTGTCCCTCCAGGCCCTTGTCCCCAGTCCCTCTTCAGCTCTCCTGGAGCCCCTTTAGGCCCTGGAAGGGGCTCTCAGGTCTCCCTGGAGCCTTCTGTTCTCCAGGTGAACCCCCCCAGCTCTCTCAGCTTGGCTCCAGAGCAGAGGGGCTCCGGCTCTCGGAGCATCTTCATGGCCTCCTCTGGACTCTTTCCAGCAGGTCTATATCCTTCCTGTGCTGAGAGCCCAGACTCGGGAAGCCCCAAGAACAACGTCACCTTACGATAAGAGTTCCCAAGCAAAGCATTTGGTACCTACAGGCAGGTGAATCCAAGGCACGTCACCCTCGGCAGGGGCCGGGAGCGCACGCAGGCCGCCATGGCCCCGCCGGGTCCCCCCGCTCGCTGCCCCGGAGCTCACGGCCGATTATGTCCCAAATTAACTGTCACTGAGCTGCAGGCGCTGGGGTGAGAAGAGCCAGGCCAGATAATCTCATTTCTGCTCTAATCCACGGCACCCTTTCAGCCCCGGCGCCGAGGCCGCGGCAGCGCTGCTCGCTGCATCCCTGACGTTCCCAGATGGATTTTGGGGCGGGAGGGAAGCCTGGTGTTTCCAAAAAAAACAATGAGAACTGTGAGGACTCCCCAGAGCATCAAGCCTGGGCGATGTGTTTTTGGTCAAAGGTAATTCTGTACTTTATCAGACCTTAAGCAAAGATGATTCCAGAGGTTTTGGTGCTCTTGGGTCACCAACCAGGTTGGCCCTGGCACAGGTTGCCCAGAGAAGCTGTGGCTGCCCCATCCCTGGAAGTGTCCAAGGCCAGGTTGGACAGGGCTTGGAGCACCTGGGCTAGTGGAAGGTGTCCCTGCCCATGGCAGGGGGTGGAACGAGATGGACTTTAAGGTCCCTTCCAACCCAAACCATTCCATGTTTCCACGATCCTAAAGGAGTTATTCCCTCCCTTCCTCCTGCCAGCATCCCAGTTTCACCCCAAACTCCCCTTTTCCCCCAAAAATGAGGTGGGCCCAGGAGCAGTTTTGCCAGCAGCGGTTCAGACCCAGGGAAGGAGATCTCAGCTCACGTTTCTGTGCTTCAGGCACAAGTTTCAAACTAGTTATTACAGGAGGTGGTTGCACATCAAAGGGCACACGCATGTTTTTAGGGAAAACAAAAATAGGATGAGTTCCCCTCCTGACTTGAAAATTACATGTCGTGTTTCTGGTTTAAGTGAAAGATTAAAAACTGCAAGTCTTTCAGGTGTTTGGATCACCTGAGAAGTTATTTTAGAGGCTAAAGATGCTAATGAGGGTACAGAAGATCTCCCAAGGCAAGCAACGATTAACTCAAAGAGATTGCCAGGCCGAGCTCCAAAACAGCCTACACATGGTGCAGCCTACTTATTACCATTATTTTTCAAGAAGAGCTATTTTGGTCTTGCATAAAGTTCCAAACACAAAGAACAAACCAAGTTTCAGCAAGACAGACTCGGCCCACTCAGATTTTACATCCTCGGGCTGCGTCTCCCTCGATCCTGGTCTGCTCCCAGTTTCCTGCCCTGCACGGTGGGTTTCTCTCCTTGCTGTTCCCACTCACCCGTGCTCCGGCTCCTCGATGGGGTCTGTGAATTCCGAGTGCACGGTGGAGTCGATGGCACTGTCTGTCTCCACCTCGTCGTGCATCTCGTGGTGGACCAGTGTGCTGGTGTCCTCATCCGTGAAGGTTTCGCACTCGCTGTACGTGCTCTCCGAGCCCATGTAAGCACTGTCAGTCACCTCATTTGCCTGGCAGAAAGAAAGCACAAGAGGCAAAAAATAAGATCCTACAGCTACGTGGATTCACGGCCGAGCAGGACAAAATACGTGTGAGGCAGCGAACTTTGGCTGGGTTACATTTCCAAGCACAGAAATCCAACCTCCTAAATCCACCCCGCATCCAGGTGCTGTTCTGTCGGCACCCCGGGGTGCACCCCAGCCTTTGCAGCGTTTGGAAAGCAGATCACAGAAATACAGACTAAATAAGAGTTGGAGGGAGGCTTTTGTTGTGAGCCAGTATGGATTTGGCAAGGGCAGGAATGGATTACCCACTGCTGACTCAGCAGTTCCGATCCCCGCTGCTTTCTCCCACTCCATTCCAAGAGGACACCTTATTAATCTGAATTCCCTGCAAAAACCACCATTCAAAACTACCAGTTAGCCCTTAAAGCACTTTTTTTTTTTGCCCTGTCTGGTAACACCTTCCATCCCTCAACAGCAAATAAGCTGGTTTATAAATCTTCATTACAGTCTCATTTGCAGGGACTCAAATCTCCACATTTCAGCTGGAACAGCATCTCAAATCCATCACCTGAGCAGGCTCCAGGAAAGCAGCAGGATTTGGCTTTTAAGAGACCATGATATGAGAATGGAGAAGAGGGTTTTCCTCCCAGTTCTGCCCCTCAGGCAGGTGTTCACCTTCAGTTCTGCCTGTTCATACACATGGGCAGGGACAATCCCCTCTGAGCTCAGAACCATCCCTATGTTTGAAGGAGAACCATGGGAGCACCAGGAGAAAACCTCTCTGAAAGCCATCACAGTGCCAACTCCTTTTCCAACATTTGGGGATTTCCCCAGCACGCCTCAGAACAAATCAAATTATTTTTGGTTCTGTCAGTGGATAATAATAATATGGGATCTGTCAGTGCTGGTGCTGAGCTCCAGCACCTCAGCTGTCACTGGAGGTGTTGGGCAGAGGGATGGGAACCCTCCTGGCTGGCCTCCAAATAAAGAGCTGCTCATGAAAAGCCTTTTGCTCCATGTGAAGTTCACCTGAGGGGATCCCTCTGTGACGAGATGCCCTCCAGCACAGCAGCAGGGCAGAGCAGCAGCAGTTTGAACACAGGCACAACTGAAGCAAACCTCTCTTCCTTGGCCAGAGAGCCCACAGAGCAGCTTTCAGGGCTTTTCCCAAGGAATTCTGAGAAAACAACATGTCTCAAAGTCCTGTACTGACAGAATCATAGAGTGGTTTGGGTTGGAAGTGTCCTCAAGGCTCATCTTGTCACAACCCCTGCCATAGTCAGGGACACCTTCCACTAGCCCAGGTTGCTCCAAGCTCCATCCAACCCGGCCTTGGACACTCCCAGGGCCAAAAAGGGATAAAAAACTTGAAAGGGATGGAGACAGAGCTGCTCAAGAGCAGTTCCTATTCCACAAGGACACAGGGGAGCAGCAAAATGACCCAGTCCATCTCTGCTTTCCTCCCCGAGCACTCTCCTCAGCCCACTCAGCACAGTGGTGGATGGAGACAGCCAGGAGCTCCTCTTGGAAGCTTGGCTCAGCTTCCACCTGACTTATGGACACCAGCACCTCATCAGGACACCACCCTGAAGTTAAACATGACATAAACCTGCACAGAACTGGAGTGTAAAGTCAGCCTCAGGAGAAGACAGGGGGAGAAAGAGACTTTCACCAGCCTTTGAGAGGAAAATCAAAGCCTCTAAAATCTCCACCCACTTTAAAAAGCATAAATCCACCAAAAACACTTATATACCTAAAGCTGGGACTTGCTTAAGCGCTTCACTGGATTTATGCTGTGCTTCCTAGAAAGGCCATTAATGCTCGAGGAGGGAAGCAGAGGCTTGGCCTGCCTGGATGGCTCAGGGACAGAGAGGGCCCAAGAGGGGACAGCAGCCACCTCCACCTGCAGATTTACCCTCCTTTTGCCTGTTTTGAAAAAGATTTAATGCCAAACTGGAAATCACTTTGCTTGCAGACTCTAAAATAAATGCTGCTGTGATTGTTTGGGTTTTTTGTTGGTTTTTTTTTTAAATACAATCCCCCCCCTCTCACTGGAAAAGCTTGAATTAAGTATACATTGAAGTATTATTATGAGCACAAAGTAAAGACAACTACTGAAAGAAGCCAAAAGCCCCATAACACTCCAATTCACAAGTAATTTGGTTAAAACCTGCCCTGCTGTGGTTACTGCTGACTCCCTCAACGTGAGGAATAACCAGGAGCTGAACTGTGACCCTAGTTAGGGGTTGGAATGAGATGATCTTTAAGATCCCTTCCAACCCAAACCATTCCATGATTCTGTGATTTATCTATCACACTGTTCCAGAACACCTTAACCATGGGAAACACCAATATTTCTGGTATATCCCTCAGGCTGGATGAGGGAGCAAGCCCTTAGGGGTAGAAGTGGCTACCAGGACAGCACCCTTCAGGCCCACCAAAGATATGCACAAATTTATTATTTAAAAATTATTTTTTTCCCTTGTGACACCATCCTAGATGAGATTTCAAATGCAGGAGCCCTATTAAAGTTAAACCTGTGTGACCAGTGAGTTAAGCAGCAGTTGAAACTTTAAACAAAGTGCTTCTCCTGAGCATGAGCGTGGAGAACTTTGCTTTATGTTTCATCACAGAATAAGTAACTAAACCTCAAGAAGAGATGCCAGGAGGAGATAGGCAAACCAAGGGGGTTTAGGTATTGCCAAATGCCTGACAGAGCAAAGCCAAGCCAAGTCTCTGTCCCTGGGCAAAGGTGTGGGTGCAGACAGTTCTTATTTACAGCCTCACAAGCAGCTGGTTGTGCACTGACCCTTTAAAAACCTGGCTCTCCTTCAGCCTTTCTGGGAGCAGGCAGAAAGTAAACACTTTTTCCTGCTTAAAAACCCCCCACATACACTTTAAAGATATTCATGGGTTTGGGGCAGCAAGGCTGGGCTACAAGCACCCCAGGGAACTTGCCAGGGATGTCTCCAACACATTCAGAATGGGGTTGGTGTCACCAATATCAGTGTATTTTAAGTTTTTATCAAATAAAACATACCCTCAGATGCTTCAGGCAAACCTCAGACCTTAAAACTGGGACTGGTGCACACACACAGCTCCCGAACTAGAACAGGATCAAGATCTGACTGAGGTTCCAGCTCCTCTACCAGGTATTTTCCCCAGGGAAATATTTTCCCCCTGGCTGAGCAGGACATGCATGGGCCACCTGGAAGCATCTCTGCCTATTCAAAGCAAACCTCCAGGGATCTGGAAGCCCAGGTGAGCATTTCTGCTTCTAGAAGGAAATAACTGGCTGAAATCAGCGTTGGGATGATGTAATGTGCCCGGATGAAACAGGTGAGATGATGAAGTGCTTTAGGAGCCTTCTCCAGCAGCAGCTCATCTATTGCAGGCGTGGGATTACACATGGCAGTAAAGACTATTTGATTAGATGTTGTAAAGTGCTGTAAACCCCACGTGGATTTAAAAAAGGCTGCTGGAGTATGAGGAGAGGAAACGAGACTCTTGGGAGTCACCTGCAAGGTCCAGGCAGGACCAGGCTCAGCTTTGATCTGTGATGGACAGAAGCTTCAGCCCAAGCTCTGGTAAGGCGTTGCCTTGGAGAGGAGAGCAAAGTCTGGCTCCCAGGGAGGTTCCTTGCAGGCATTTTCCATGGGGCTGGTCCCTGGATCTGTCCCGACATCCCAAAGCTCTGCTGTCCTCGGCCACAAACACTCGGAAGGTTGGGAGGGGAGGTGAGAGACGAGGAAAAGGATAAACAACTCTGTTTTCCCAGCAGTGTGAGCCTGTTTCTGAAGAGCTCCAGCCCTGACTGCATACAGGAGGGGGGGGAGAGGAGCCAGCTACAAAAATCACCCTCCAAGGACACCCTGTGGCCAGGACAGCAGTGCCAGTGCCAGGTTTGGAACACTCCTGCCAGGGAGCCAGGGACAGGGAGATAGTTGTGTTTATAGATCCACGTGAGCCTACATTAATGCAGCCACCCCCAAAGCCCTGGGAACAGCCCACGACAGCTCAGCCTCCAAAAAGCCACTGCACCACCACGTCACCCCACATGGGGGGCAGCATGGCACTGAGCTCTGGGCCACAACATTTGCCTCATCCCACATATTCAGGCAATGTCAGCTTCTCATGGAAGCCAGGGAGCCTGTGCTCAGCCCCGGGCAAAGGCAGCTTTCACAACTCGGTCCCTGAAGCTGGGGTTTGAGGGTATTACACTCAGTTATACCCCTCAGGGCTGGGCGACAGAACCACCCTGCATCTGCTGGGGCAAATGGAAAACACCCACACAGCTCAGAAAACCCCAAACCAAACAACAACTCACAAAACACCACATCTTGCACACTGTCCCAGCACCCCCAAAGCCTGCAGGCACTGTTCCTCCTGGTCCAACTCCCCTGAGAGGACCCAGGCAGAGAGAGAGGACTGTGAAGTTACATCATGGAATCACAGAATCATGGCATAGTTTGGGTTGGAAGGGACCTCAAAGGTCATCTTGTTCCATCCCCTGCCATGGGCAGGGACACCTTCCACTAGCCCAGGTTGCTCCAAGCCCCGTCCAACCTGGCCTTGGACACTTCCAGGGATGGGGCAGCCACAGCTTCTCTGGGCAACCTGTGCCAGGGCCTGACCACCCTCACAGCCAAGAATTCCTTCCTGACATCCCATCTAAATCTCTCCTCTTTTATTTAAACCATCCCCCCTTGTCCTACACTGCCTGTGTAAGGAGTCACATAGATCCCAACCTGCCCCTTCCCGGCACCTCCAGAGCTGAGGGCACATCCCTGGCACCACAGACCTGCCTCCCTCTAGAAACCCAATCCCATGTTAGCCCATTCCATGTTAGCCCCCAAACCCACCTGTGGACACATCGCCTCCGAGTCCACCCCAGCTCCGGGAGCGCTCCCAGCCGGGAGCTGCCGCCTGCTCCTGGGAGGCAGGAGGGAACAGGAGGGAAGCAAAGTCCAGGAGACGGCAGGGAGCGAGTGCCGGTCCCAACAGAGCGCCTTTTGTTCCCGAGCTCCCCGATAAGGAGCGGGAGCTCAGCCACACTTCCCTGCCGTGTGACCACAGCCTCTCGCTGGTGGGAATTCCAAAATAAAAGCACGGCTCCAAAGCCCCACGCCCTGGCCAGCCCTGCTCCAGGTGCTCATGCTTCCCTTTCCCGTGAAACCGCCCCCAAATAAAGAGGTTAAATCTGAAGACGACCTATAGAGGCTTATCTCAGCCTTCCTGGTACTTCTGGTGAATATTTAAGCATTAAATGACAAATTCCTTCCTTATAGCCACCAATAGAGGGGTAAATAATGCTTGGCTTGCTCAGCAGGGGAAGATCAGAAGCACTTTCCTGCTGATAATCACCTGTGGGTGACTCAGAGCGTGATCTGTGGTAGGCAATGACAATATTGACCCCAAAGAAGGGCTGAGGCCTCAGTCACGGGTGCCAGCCGAGTTTACAAACACCCCAATGCTGCCCGAGGGCACACCCCAGCAGCTGCTCCCTGCAAAGAGAAGCCCAGCAGAGCCAGAGCCATGGCTGATCCATGGGATTCTCCCTTCCCCACAGTGAGCTGATCCACTGGATCCTCCCTTCCCCATGGCAGCCCTCGGCATACAGAGGCAAAGGCCTTGGCAGCACAGGCTGTGCAATGCACTGCTCAAACCCACAAGTGTTGGGGGTTTTGTCTGTTTTTCTGTTCCCTCTCCACAGGAACCTCACATATTTCAAGCCTCAGGCTCCTTCAGTCCTGCCTGTCCAGCCTAAGCAAATTTATTTCCTTCCATTACCTTCCCAAATCACGTTTTCTCCGGGTTATCCTTGCTGTCCTCTTGTCCACATCCTTCCTGAGGGGCAGAGCTGCCAGCAGAACCCACGACTCAGCAGCACTGACTGCAAGTGTCTTGCACCTTGATAACCAGTTGACCTTCTGTGCTGAGTCCAAAAGCAGCCTGGATTGCTGCTCACGAGCAGGGTAGGAGGGAGTTATGCTTTAACACGAGCTCTGCTCTGAGCCCTGCCTGGATCTGCTCCTCAACAGGGCAAGTCACAGCCCTTCTGCTCCTCTTGTGTGCAGCAAGAACCCCTGTGAGAGCCCAAAATCAGACACCCTTACACTAAAGCTTTTAGAAAACCTCAACCACTGCCCATTTTACTTCCCAAACTCTTACTGAGACACCTTTGCTTCCAGCGTTGGCCCCTCTCCTCTCCCAGTCCTGCCCAGTGTCCCACGGCCCAGCTCCCACGTTTCCCAGTCCGACACACTCTGCTCACAGTTCAAGATAAGGCTTCAAGGTCTGTGTTTTCCAAACTCCTTATAGCCTGTTTTGTACAAGGCAAACACTTCAACCAGGATCTTTTCTGACCAGCAAAGAAATGTCTCTCCCTAACCCTGCACTCAGGTCCTGCCTTCAGGAACATTTGTGCCTGATCTACATTCCCATCCTTCCCCCTACGCAGCACTGAGTCTACACAAGAAATAAATCTCCTTGGTATTTTCAGGTTTTTAGTTACCAAGTTATAACCACAGACTCATTTGGGAGTTCAGTCCAGCAGTTTTAGTGATTTGATAATGGTACTTTTTTCTGTCTAATAACAGTGTGGGCAGCAGGGGAGTGGGGATTCTGCCCCTCTTCCCTGCTCAGGTGAGACTCCACCTCAGAGCTGCCTCCAGGTCTGGGGTCCAACATCAGAAAGATATGAAGCTGCTGGAGAGAGTCCAGAGGAGGCCACGGAGATGCTCCAAGGGCTGGAGCCCCTCTGCTCTGGAGCCAGGCTGGGAGAGCTGGGGGTGCTCACCTGGAGAAGAGAAGGATCCAGGGAGAGCTGAGAGCCCCTTCCAGTGCCTAAAGGGGCTCCAGGAGAGCTGGAGAGGGACTTGGGACAGGGGATGGAGGGACAGGCCAAGGGGGAATGGCTTCCCACTGACAGAGGGCAGGGTTAGATGGGATATTGGGAAGGAATTGTTCCCTGTGAGGGTGGGGAGGCCCTGGCACAGGTTGCCCAGAGAAGCTGTGGCTGCCCCATCCCTGGAAGTGTCCAAGGCCAGGTTGGACGGGGCTTGGACCAACCTGGGCTAGTGGAAGGTGTCCCTGCCCACAGCAGGGGGTGCGACTGGATGATCTTTAAGGTCCTTCCAACCCAAACCATTCCATGATTCTGTGAACACAAGGATAACACGGGCTGTTCCCTCACAGTGACATTGCTCCACATGCGAATGGGATGAGCAGCTCCCTCTGTCTCTCTGTGCAGGGGAGCAGAAAGGCTTTGCAGACAGTGGGGACATTGCTCAGGGCTCCACGTGCTTCCCCAAGGGACAGGCAGATGAACAGACACTGAACTGCCTCTGTCACACTCCACAGCCCTACAGTTCTGGCCACCCACAAGATTTTGAGTGCACCAGCTGTTCAGGACAAAACTGTCACCAATTCCAGCAGCCAACCTGGGGAGGGATTTGTGACCTTTCACTCAGACACAGCAGTGCTTTTGGGTCAGCCCTTTGGGTCAGCCCTGTGACCAGAAGCCTGTTGAGACCAGTCCAGAATGAGGGAATGGCACCAATAAAGAAAACCTGAGCTCTCATCTCCATCTCCCCATCCCCACCACCGCTGTGGGACCTTCATACCTGTGTTGGGATAGTCAGGAAACACCCCAGGAAGTCCCTGGCAGAGCTGGAGAGCTGAACCCAGGTCTGTCCTGGTGCTTTGAGCCCCTCAGTCAGCTCAGAGGAGGTTACAAAGCTTAACCCTGTCTTTTCACACTAGTTGGCCTCTACCAGACACACGTCTCGTGGTAACAGTGGTGTGGAGAGGCAGAGGAGAAGAAACCTCACGTAAAAAGCTGTGGATTGCAAAGCAGGTCCCTCCCAAGGCAGCAAACACACTCCAAATGCTCCGTGCTCACCAGGTCTCTGCCTTAGGGAAGGCAAAGATCTTTCCCAGGAGTCTGCCCTAAAAAAGGAGGGCTCAGAAGGTCCACAGTAGGGCTACTAGGAGGGGCCACAATGAGCCTACAGCAGACTCATACAACCACCCACGTGGGCTCCTTGCAAAACACAATCCATAAGGAATGACAGCCAATGCCTCTGGGAACAGCTCCCACCCACCTGAGCCGTGGTCACCACGTGCTCTCACAACAGCATCTGTGTTCCAACACACAGCTGAAGCCTGCAGGTCTCTAAGTCCCCTTTGCAGAAGCTCTGAGCAGCTGGAGAAATCCAGCAACGTGGCTTTCAATTGCCTCACTGATTTCTGCCCTCAAAGAAGCATTAAATTCAATTGCTCCACATGGGAAGAAATTCCAGCTTTAACAGAGGCCACAGTTTCACAGGGATGGTGTGTTAACCTGAAAGCTGCTGCTCACTGTCTCATAGAATTTCACAGAACGTTCTGAGCTGGAATTCTTCCAGCTGTGCCTGTGGACAGGCAGGCTGGGAAATGCAGGAGTTTCCCCAGCTCCCAGAACACAGCTACATGAGAGACCTCGCCAGCACTGATTTTTACCCCCCAGATCCACTCCCACCACGCTGTAGGACTCACTGCTGGATGTGCAGACAAAGGGGTTGTGCCTGGGGGTGGTGAAGGCTTCCAGAGAAAGCCAAATTCCCCTCTTGTGGCTGTGCAGGAGGTGCTTTCCTGGCCGCTTCCTGGAGGAACCACTGTGGCTGCCCAGCAGATGGCAACAGCCCTGCACAAGGCACGGCCCAGCACCACACACCCGCAGGATTTACAGCTCTAGATCTCAATAAAAGCCTTTTCTGACCTTGCTGGCCCAGAACGTGAGTTCCCATGGCTAAAAACCACTATTTTTGCTATTTATGGTGGTATTTATGGTGCTCCCAGGCAACCTTTGGGGAGCACAGCCTCGCATTGGTTCTGCCTCTCCTCCAGCCCACCTCAGGTTATACACCCCCCTGCCCATCCCAGCCTAATTCCAGCATTTTTGTGGCTTGTTTTCCTTTTTGGGAAAGTCAGCCTTCCCACTCTGCATTGCTCCAGCAGGCTCACCTGCCCCAGGAGCAGGGCAGAGGGGCACAGAGCACCCATCCAGGGTGAGGCACAGCAGGAATCACTGTACTGCTGGGTAGATGGTTGGGCTTGATGATCTTGAAGGTCTTTTCCAACCTTAATGATTCCACGACTCTATGATTCTAAGAAAGCCAACTCCAAATTCACCCTCATCTCCCACAGAGCACTGCAAACGAGTCCTGTACCCCAGCAGTGAGTCACAGGCTCCACAGGAGTGTGCAAGGGAGCCGAGGAGAACTCCCACCTTCCAGTTAGTCAGCAGCCCAGCCTGGGGGAGAACAGGGCTCAGGTGCCTGGATGGACGAACTCCAAGCCCCCTTCACATGGCTTTTCCAAGGCAAAAAGGCTGTCATTCCTTTTTGGTGATGTTTCCCAGCAGCAGCAAGAGCAGTGAGCTCATCATCCTGCAACCACCATGCTTCCAACTGGGATAGGGATGAACACACTGCTGGGGCTACAGGCAGGTAACCCCAGCCAGGTGATGCTCTCCCTGCTCCCAGTGGATGTACAGGGGATGAGGCTCCTCTTGCACGTGTGACAGCAGAGCTGCAGGAATTGTGATGAGCCTACTGCAAGCCCAGCTGGAGGCACAAGGAGCCACAGGGCTGCAGGAGCTGCTGTCTCAGTGGAGCCACGGACCAGAAATCCTCTTTGAAAACAGTCTGACAGACAGACCTGTCTGCTGGACAGACCTGGAACGGTGCAACAAGAGCCAGGAGCTCTGTGCCACATCCAGATCCACACCAGTGGCTGAACTGTGGGAGTATCCAACACTACAAAGGTCCCAAGTTCACACCTTGTCCCCTTCAAGAGGCTTTTACACCCTTACTGGAGGAAGCAAGTGTTGGTGGTTCTGTCCGTAGAGCAAACAACGGCTGAAAGACACCAATTCTGGGTTCTCAGGGTTTTCCATGGATGCTGAGCTGTCCCTGATGACAACCACCAGAAGAGGGAATGAGTCACCAAGAAGAGCAACCTTATTAACAAAGAGAGAGTGTTTTCATGGAAGCTGCTTGAAGTGCTTGTTTACACTTGTTTGAACAAACATTCGGGAGAAAAGCTCTCTGTCAAGACCCCAGCACTTGTAAGAGCCAAGAACTCCAGCCACTGGAATTTTGGGCTGTTTAAGAGGGACCACAGCCAATACTCAGACCCAGTAATCACAACTGCCCTCAGCCCCTCTCCTTCAGCTCACCTTTAAACTTCCTCTGATGTGACACGAGAGGAGAAAACTCAGCAGTGCTCCTTCCCCCCCATGGCCCGCAGCAAGAGGGGCTCACCCAGTGCCTGGAGACCCCCACCTGTGTTTTGGGGCTGGGAAAGAAGCTCATCTGTTGAACTGCCTGGTGGTCCCAGCAGCAGTGTCAGAGCTGAGCGTTTGCTGGGCAGCATCTTCCCAGGTCTGACACAGGGACACCTGAGAGCACAAACTGCTTTTTGGTGGGGCAGGAGGTCTCCTCGGAGGACAAGTGATGTCTTCACTTTGAAAGGTGCTTTTCCCCCCCTCATCTCTTCCAAGGTGAATCCAAGCAAGATGGAATATATATATACTGGGAAAGGTCGTTTATTCTGTTTTCTGCTTTGGTGATTTTCTGCTGCACCTAAGGAAGAAGGGCCTGCTGGAGCAGCCCTCCCTCTTCTCCCAGACCTCCAGTGAAAAACACTCCTTTGCTGCTCCCAGCAGGATGCTTTGTACAATGGCTTCTCGCATCCCCCCTTCCCTGAATCCCCTCCAGCTTTCCAAGGTACAGCACTGCAGGACATGTGGGAGAAAACGCACGTTGGGAGCTCAAGGCTCAGCTAAAGGAGAACAAAAACCCCCTCCGAGACTCCAATTTATTTTTACCCTCCCTGGGCTGAGCGGGTATTTCTCGACCATGTTCTCGTTTGCTGAGCCTCTACGAAATCCTCGCAGGCTGGAAATGATTTGGAATCACGTCTCCAAGACAACAAGGATAATTCTTCCCCGGCATAATAAACGTAGAGATCGACAGAGCTGTTCTTCAGATGAGTACCCTGAATTCAGTATAAGAATCCATTTAGATATTCTGGAAAAGGAGATTTCAGGACTCATCACCTTTTCCCTTTGGGTCACCTTGTCGTTTCAAGGAAAGGCTGGCCCAGCAGCAGAAGTATTTCATCCCAGCGGGGCACACGCCCGGCTTGTTGGTATTCTTGCCCAGAATAGCTTGCAGCACTGACAGAGCCCATCTGTGTTAAATTAGCCCTCAGAAAATATCCCTGCTCGGAATCTCAGGGAAGATGGTCCCTTGACGCAGGTCTGAGGAGCAAAAAGTGAAAGCCTTTGCCTGTCACAGCCTCCACACTGCTCAGTCCAGTGTTAAAAAGCACATTTGTGACCTTGTACCAGATAAAGAAAATGGAAACCCATCTCTCTGCCTGCCTTCCTGTCCCACTTCTCCCCAGCTATTACTGGGTTTTGTAACTATCTTTCAAAAAGGAAAAATAATCTAATATTCAACATTGCCCAGAGAAGCTGTGGCTGCCCCATCCCTGCAAGTGTCCAAGGCCAGGTTGGATGGGGCTTGGAGCCACCTGGGCTAGGGGAAGGTGTCCCTGCCCATGGCAGGGGGTGGGACTGGATGAGCTTTAAGTTCCAACCCAAACCATTCCATGATTTTATAACCAGCTGCCCAACATCCAGTTTATCATTAGGAAACTCCAAAGAAAAACTTGAGCCTTTTATCAAGAAATAATAAGGCCAAAATTATGTATTACAGATTATACAAACCAAAGATATATATATATAGAGAGAGAGAGAGAGAGAGAGAGAGAGAAATAGATAGATAGATATATTTGCATGCAAATACAGAGGAGGTTGGGAGTCCCTTTGCCAGAAACAATTTGTGTGATAAAAATCATATAAAATCATGGAATATCCAGAGTGGGAAGTGACCCACAAGGATCACTGAAGTCCAGCTCCTGCTCCTGAACAGGACAGCCCCAAATGCATCCAGGCTATCAAGACACAAGAGTCACAAATCTGAAGAGGGAGGTTTGGAAAAGTAAAAACAGAGGTAGGGATTCAGTCCCCACATGGGACAGGGAGCCCTTTGCTCCAAAGGCACCTGCACCTGCAGCACCTTCTGCTCCAGGTTGGAAGGCTTGGAGCAGTAATGGGGGAAGCCCACCAAGCCAAGGCCAAAAGCCCACAGACAACAGGTCCCTCCTTTCCAGCTGGAACAGCAGGCACGGGACATCACTGCAACATCTCCTGCACTAAAGAATACAGGAGGGAACCAAGGGATGGGGGCTTTACCTTTAACCAAAGGAAAACCTATCAGAGAAGCCTCCTTGTTCAAGCCCAAGAACTGAGAAAATCTAGATTATTGTCCTCTGCTCTACCTTTTACTGGCCAAGCAGCACTGAGTGCCAACACCCCACGGCCCTGACGTATCTCTCAGGCAGGCTCCTGGCTGCTACATCTCAAAACCAAGCTCAGAAACTCCAGCAGAAGACAAACCCAACAGCAGCAGGTCTCCTTTCTGTGTCAGTAGTGTCTCATTGCAGAAAGGGGCTCCCTTTTCATCCAGGGCTCTCTCTAAGCTTGGGGTTTTTTCCTTCAACACCAATTTTAACTTAAACAGCACCAAATGCTCGGTGCAAACTCTCTGGGCCAGTCACCCCCAGATGAAAGGATTTGTCTTTACATGTTAAGCATCCTTGTGCCCTGTCACAGCAAACACCCCTCTCCACAGCAAACCCTCCCTGCCCCAGCCCCACCCCGACACTCGCAGGAGGAACAGAGCTCATACTTGCCTCAAACGTGACAAAGTCATCAAACTCATCAGGACAGGCCGGGGTTTCCTCCTCGGGGGTATATCCCATATCATACAGCTGGCTGTCAGGATCTGCAGAGGGAAAGAAACACAGAGCTGGAATCACCAAGAGGAAATCTGCACCCTCAGGCCAAGGATGGCTTTGGGAGACACGAGAGCAGCGGGACAGGAACTTCCACCTGCACGCACCAGCTCCTTCAGCCTTCAGGAAGGACCTCTGCTTCCAGGCATTCCAACACCACCTTGGGTGGAAGGCCACGGGTTTGGCTTCTCCCTGGAATAAGCCCTATGAGGCCCCTTGCTGCTCCGAAGAGGCCGGCACCTGGATTCATCCCTACCCCTCCATGCTCTCCATTCCTTTTCCTGCCTTCTTCCCTATCTCCGTTTCCTGCATCCTCTTTTTCTTCTCCCAGAAGGCTCTAATCCTGCTGTGGGCAGGGAACACATGAGATGTATGTGTGACAGCCAAGTACCATGGGAACGGCGGGGAGAGCAGGCAGCTCCGGAGCCTCTCTCAGCTGCCGCTCCTCCCGTGGCCACACACATCAGGAGCATCCGCACAGGCCCACGGCAAAACAGGAGCTTTTCAAGGAGATATCTTTAAAATATATTCCTCCTCCCGCCCCCGAGCAGCATCTGCAGCAGAGCATCCGAGCCCTTCCAGCGGGGAAGGGAGCGCGAATTCCCCGCGCTCCCTCAAGCAACAGCTAATGCCCGATCCAGCACACGACCCAGATCCCAGCCTGGAAACACCAAGTCAGGCTCAGATGCTGCAGTCCCAAAATAAATAGCAGGCTCAAACCCACACGCCTCAGAGCTGTGATGGTTGCAGCAGTAGGTTTGTCTGCTGTCGATACACTCGGCTGGGCACAGGGAGTGTTCTGTCAGTGTTCCTTGGGAAGGTCGGCACACGGACGGATTTGGGGAGGGACAGGGGGCTGCTTTCTGTGCCCTTCAGGCTGCTGACTTCCCAGCAGGATGGCAGCCCAGCCAAGGCAAACAGCTCCCAGGCTCGAGTCCACCCCAAAGGGGCACACAAAGCACATGATGCTGCGGCTGCCCAGACGGGACTGTGCCAGCCTCCCCTGGAGGAGACATTCCCTACAGGGGCACAGACAGAGCTCCTGCTTCGGGTCCACCTCCTGGTATCAAGAAAGGACATTTTTCACTAAGGAATCATAGTAGTCATTTCATATATCTAATACAAAGTCAAGGGGTTAGGAGTTGTTCAAGGCACTGGGGGTATTCAGCCTGGAGAAAAGAAAAGGTTCCAGGGAGAACTTAAAACCCTTTCCAGTGCCTAAAGGGGCTCCAAGAGAGCTGGAGAGGGACTTGGGACAAGGGCCTGGAGGGACAGGACAAGGGGCAATGGCTTCCCACTGACAGAGGGCAGGGTTAGATGGGATACTGGGAAGGAATTGTTCCCTGTGAGGGTGGTGAGGCCCTGGCACAGGTTGCCCAGAGAAGCTGTGGCTGCCCCATCCCTGGAAGTGTCCAAGGCCAGGTTGGACAGGACTTGGAGCAACCTGGTCTAGTGGAAGGTGTCCCTGCCCATGGCAGGGGGTGGGACTGGATGAGCTTTAAGGTCCCTTCCAACCCACAAGCCAACCTGTGCTGGGATTCTCTGATTAGGGCACAGGACAGAGTTAAGGAGTCAGGCCCAAAGCAACCCCCCCTCCCACCCAAACACCCCAAACACCATCCCTGGTGCCTCTCAGCTGATCATTAAACACAGAGTCAGGGACCCAGGAGATACTGGAGTCACCAACCCCACGGGTTCCATCGGTGGGAGAAGCTGAAATGTGCACCAAGAAATGAGCCCCCTCCTAACCGGGGTCTGGGGCTCCCAGGGGGAGGCTGTAAATCAGGAATAAGCCAAACTGCTCTTCCAGCAGCCAGCACCCAGTGCTGTGCTCCACAGCAAGTGCAGGGTCAGGCCTGCAGCACATGGAAGGTGCTCTTGGTCACCATTTATGACAACAATATCTGCCGCTCTCCCACTGCTGGCACCATGGAAGTGGTGCTGGGGCTCCTGCTCCCCTCAACCAGACCAAGGCCATGACACACAAGGAAATGCTGCTGCCTGAGCACCCTGCTCAGGGCAAGGCCATCTCCTGTCCTAACCAATGGCGTTAGCACTGAAGGATCTTGGACTTGATGATCTTGGAGGTCTTTTCCAGCCTTAATGATTCCATGATCTGAAGATGGTATTGCCTCTCTTCTCAAATGTCCCCCTGTCCACACCTGCACAGCTCCACCATGAGTCTGAGCCTACCATCAGGAGTTTTCCCATCAGTTATCCTGGGATTTGGGCCTCCCTGCTGGCGCCAGGGAGGACCAAGGGGATGGGGACAGTGACCTGCTTGGTGCAAAGCTATGGGAGCACCTCGGTGGGTCGCACCAAGAGGAGCCTTTGCCCACATCTAGGGGCAAAACCAATTGGTGCTCCTGAAAGGCAACCCAAGTCACACCACCCAGACACATCTCCTGCCAACCCCCACACGCAGGCAGTGCCCACCTCCAGAGAGGAGGCTGTGATGTGCAAAGGAGCGTCCAAAGATCCGGATCAGCTCACTGGGATGCAGGCTGCAGGCACACTGCCCTGGTCCTGTGCCAGCCAGGGCTCTGCCCTGTGGCATGTCCCCCCAGCAGGAGCTCTGGGGACAGCTCTGCTCCCCACGGCCCCCAGGCACACCCTGGCACAGCCCAAATCCTTTATCTGTAGCACACCCCAGACCTGAGCTGACAGTGGCACAGCTCCATCCACACAGCTGGGAGCCCGATCTCACACCTCTGCCAGGCATGGATGGGCAACCCAGCCAGCCTTCCCAGTGCCCACCCTGCCAGGCCACCTCCAGTGATCCTGGTGGCACCCCATGGCAGCCCTGGGAACCACAGAGCACCCCAAAGGCACAGGCTGATCCCTTCTGCTTATTCTGTATCATTTCTTTTCCTCCCCCTCCAAGCAGACACACAAACACTTCCTACTCTTCCACAGACACAGATAGAGATATTTATTCCTCTCCTTCCTTCCAAAGGGGCTTGAAAAGGGAGGATTTTCAGTCAAGCAAAAGCTTCCCTTCAGAATTAGAGGTATAAAACATGGGCAGAGCACACAAAGAGCTCCTGCCATCACCTGCTTCCTGCCCAGCTCTTGCTTAAACTGAGGGATCCTGGAGCCTTCCCAGCCCTTCGTGGGAATCAACATGATGGGGATGAACAAGAGCCTGGTTGCTCCATCTGTGTGCAGAGCATTCAACCCAAAGAGGGAGGGGTCTCTGTGTGGGCTGGGTCTATTTTTGCAGCAAATTCCACTGTAAAATCAAGGAAAGACCATCTCAGGGGTCACCTGCACCCTCACTGGTGGCATGGCCAGCAGAAGCCATGCCCAGGAACCAGCACTCAAGTGTTTCCACCTCCCCACGCTCCACGTCAGAGAGCAAAGACAAACATCACCACAAACAAAAGGTTGACTTTTCTGCTGGATTCGTTCCCTCCCCCTCTGAAAAAGCCATATGGTGCTTTGTGTATAGGGAGAGTTGCCATGGAGAGCCTGCCTGCGAGTCTGCCAGCACAATAGGCTGCATTAAGCTTTCAAATTCCTGGCCAAAAGAGCCAAAAAGTTCCTGGAGCCAAAAAATCTGAGACCTCTGGTGCTCAAGTGGCACTTCCCATGTGAAGAGCACTGTCCCCAGGTGCATGTGGTGAAAGCTGGAGGGTCTCACTGTTGTTTTCTTCCCCCCACCCCACTAACAGAGCAGGGGATGGCTGTGGACCACCAGCAGCAGCACTGCACAGCCCAACTCCCATGGCACAGGGTGAGCTCAAATCCTCACACTCCCTCTGCTCTGCCCCTTGGACCTCAAAGCCAAATCCCAGCTGACATTCTGCTCCCCTTCTCCATGCTCCTCACAACACAAAGCATCCTCCCCTCACACTCATCCCTGATTTACAGTTGGGTTGGAACAGCCCTCAAAGATCGAGTCCAACCATTCCCCAAGGCCACCACTAACCCACATCCCCAAGTGCCACATCCACATGGCTTTTAAATCCCTCCAGGAATGGGGACTCCACCACTGCCCTGGGCAGCTGTGCCAGGGCCTGACCACCCTGTCAGGGAAGAAATTTCCCCAATATCCAATCTAAACCTCCCCTGGCACAACTTGAGGCTGTTTCCTCTTGTCCTGTCCCTTGTTCCCTGGGAGCAGAGCCTGACCCCCACCTGGGGAGACCTTCTCACTCTCTTCAGCTCCCTGACAGGAGGGTGGAGCCAGGTGGGGGTCGAGCTCTGCTCCCAAAAAACAAGTGACAGGACATGGGAAAAGGGCCTCAAATTGTGCCAGGGAAGGTTTAGGGTTAGATTAAGGTTGGATATTGGGAAAATTTCTTCCCTGAAAGCATTGTCCAGCCCTGGCACAGCTGCCCAGGTGGAATCCCCATCCCTGGAGGGATTTAAGAGCTGTGTGGATGTGGCACTTGGGGACATGGGTTAGTGGTGGCTTAGCAGTGCTGGGAGAATGGTTGGACTTGATCTTAGAGGGCTTTTCCAATCTTAATGACTCCACGATTCTGTGATTCCATGATCTCCATCTGAACACATCTGCCACTGCTGGACCATTGCCTCTCATCTCTTACACCAACTGCAAGCCAAAGGCAACCTCTGCCCAGTATCCACAAAGCCTCCAGAGCCACTGGCCAGCTCTGAGGAGCAGCAGTGCCCACAGCAGGGACACATCCAGCTGCATGGACATCTCTCCAGGATGTATGGAGAGCAATAGGACAGGTCCTGGGCTCCCTGTGGGGGTGGATGAGTGCTCAGCTCTGGCAGAGAGACCTCTTCAACGTCCTGTCGAGCTCCAGAGGGCTCAGGGGGGCTGGAGCCACCTGTGCTCTCCAAGAAACCCTCAGGAACAGCAGCCCTCAGATACAACAGGCACCTGAAACAGATTGTAAAAACTGCCTTCAGAAGGCAGGGTTGCAGCAAAAAGGCACCTTGAGTGAAGAAGAGCTGTAGGTACAGTAGTGACACACGGGTCAGACAGAGCCAGTTTTATCAGCTTCATATAGGAATGACCTAGAAAAACAGCCTTTCAGGAGAATTTAAGTCATCTGCCAACACACACCGTACACACTGCTGCGAGCCCCAGAGCCACAAACTCCAGTGATTCCAACAGGAGGGATTAGGTGAGCTAACAGACCTGAATCACTCAGTGTGGGAACAAGGCTTGGAACCTGCTTGAAGGGCACAAAATAAAACAGACCCTGAACCAGGCACAACGAAGTTATGGTTGGCTTAAGGGAGGACAGCTGATATAACCTGAGCTCCCTCACTGGGAATGCTGCTGGAAAACAAGGGGGTAACAGACTCAAGCCAAGCATTTAAAAGTTACAGGAATTTAGGAGGATCTTGTACCCAGAGCAGAGACACAGGGGAGGCCACTGTCCAGTATTTCCAGAGACAGCTCGGGATCTTGAGCTTTCCCCAAAGCTCATGGCGTTATCCCTGTGGGATAAAGGCAGCACCACTCCACTCATCCACCCTTTTCCTTCCCCAGAGTGACCTGGGAATACTTTTATAACCTGATGCTCACACAAAGGAGCTGGAAAGAGCAGCTTTCTGCTCTCTGCTTTTCCTGCAGCTCAACCTGCCCCAGAGATGGGCCAAGGGAACAGGAGCACCTACTGAAAACTCTCACATTCCAACCCAAAATGACAGGAGGGACGGAGCGAGTGGCAGCCCAGGCTCCCGAGGAGGCAGTGGCAGAATTAAGGTTGCTTACACAACCCTCGGCAGAGCCCCCTTGGCTAATGTGCTTTAGCAGTCCCTCATTCCCTGAACATCATTGCTCATGGATTGGGACTTATCACACATTCCTTTTGATCCCCTTCCTACAGCACAGGCCCTCGAGCCTCATTTAGACACACCACCTAAAGACAGCATGGAAAGAATTAACTTTATGGTATCCAAGCACTTTGGAAGCATAAATCCAGCTGCCTCCATCCCAGGGACCAGCTGGGCACTGCTGTCTCCGCTGTGGCAACAGATCCGGGACAGGAACCCACCACTAACACGTGGAATTTGGGGCTGACTAACACATGGGTCCTCCTTTTTAATTCTCAGCAATCTGAGTGGTCTTTCCAGTGTGTGGTAGTCACCAAGATCAGCTCAAATTCCTCCACACTTGTGTCAGCCAGGAACAAAGGCTCACTGCTGGAGGGGTGGAAAACAAGGAGCGGGTTGTGGCCACCAGCAAGTGGCTCAGAGCCACTTTGTGATGTACCAGCAGAAAGGGCCAAGCGACTGAGCCTCCAAAACAGCACAGGCTGCTGGTGAGGAGACCTCCTGATGTCCTTCAACTCCTTCACTCTAGCTTTTACTTCCAAAACTCTATACTTCTGGAAACAAAGCTGGATTTGGCAGCCAACAGCTTTATCACGGAGTCATTATGTTTGGAAAAGCCCTCTAAGCTCATGGAGTCCAACCATTATCCCAGCACTGCCAAGGCCACCACTAAACCATGTCCCTAAATTCCCTGTTCTGGGAAGAGACTGAGGCGGGACCTCCTGAAAGAGCTTATGGAACTATGGAAACAGCAGAACATTCAAACTCAACTTCCCAGAGCACACTCAGTGCAGACACAACCTTTGGGACATCCAGCAGCCAGTCTCTTGTCAGGGGTTTGAGTACCCTGAAACAGAAACTCCTCGAGATGCTCCACACCCAGCCTGTCTCATGCAGGAGCTCACAGAAGACAAGTGGCACCTTCTAGGTCAGATGGTCCCACAAGTAAATAAAATTAAAGACAATCCTAGCTCAGGAGCTCAAATGGACCAGAGCTTCTGAAACCCCAAATAACACCAGGCAGTTTCTCAGCCCAGTGAGACCATTCCCATCAGCTGGGAATGGCTGGATGGCACCATCCCACCACAGAGCATTTCAGCCTTCCAGCTCAGAGCTCCCACATGCAGAAACCAGGACAACAGTTAAAACCAGTTAAATCCTCCGCAGCTCGGAGCTCTGTGCCTGAGAAATGCTCACCATGTCCCTCCCTTCACTCATGGCTAAATATTATCAGAGCAATCCATGTGGATCCAGGCACAGCTTCCAGACCCACGGTCTGGACACGAGTACTAAAAGGAGCTGTTCAACACCTACAGCACTTGCAAATCAACACACAGACATCAGGATGTGTCATTCAGGTCTTACTTGCCATTTTTGGCCCCAGCTAGCCACACCACAAGCTGACCACAGTTAATTCAAAGCCTTTCCAAAGCCATCACCGAGCCCTGGGAAGCAGTTTGGACCAGGACCACCCAGCTGCCTCTGGGTGATGGAGTGATGGAGTGAGCTGGAGGCTGGGCAGTGACTGTCCACACACCACCTCCAGCCAAGGCTCTGACCTCAACAGGTGAAGCTGCAAAATCAGTAACAAAGACTAAATACAGTTATTTATAAAGCCTCTGATCTCAGACTTGCCTGCTAGGTCCTGACCAGAACCCAGCCTGGGTTTAGGGGAAATCAGGGAAAGAAAATACGTAAGAGAAGAGACATTAAACTCCACCTGCAGGAAGAACTCTCTTCCGTGTGGATGTCACAGTTCTGAGCCATCTCTTGGAAATTATGATCATGCTGCTCCAAAATGTCCCGTGCATTACAGGGAGCATGGAGCAGCCAGTTTGCCCTCCTGTTCTGGACACAGTAGAGCAGTTTGGATCCGTGTCCTCCAAAATCCCTCAAAAACTATGCAGATTAACAGGAAAATGCTCCTGAAGGTTCATGTTTGAACCCCCTTCCCTGTTTCTCTCCCTAACTCCCAACATTGCCAGAAAATCGCTTTGGAACAGAGTCAAACCATGTCCCATGTGGCACTGAAGGAGAGAGGAGCTGCAATTTTTAAAGTGCTTTTGCCCCAACTGGTTCTGTAAAAGAAACAGTGCTCAAAGGAAAACAAAGTCATGGGGGAGGGGGTGTCCTATAAAACTGGATTTTAGTCATTTTTCCAGCTGTTATTTGTGCCCGGCCACTCCCCTGCAGGTGGAAGGAAGACTGGGAGGAGTGAGACTCTTCAATCCAGAGTATGAGAGCTCCGAGAAGGGAACTGAGGGGCTGAGAGGTTACAAACAGAACTGTTAAGGATGGAAAAAACTCCCAAAACATCAAGTCCAAACATGGAACCACGGTCCATGCCCTTGCCCAGGTCCTACGGCCTCAACAGGAGTGTTTTTTACTACAGGTTGTCACATAATCTCTGCTAAACTCTCTATAACAATTAACTCCATTACTAAAACTTCCTATTGCCTCGTTAGCAGGAGTCCTTCCTACCCTAAGGAGAAATAAGCTGTCCAGTGGTTAGAGCTTTACAGGAGCAGTCAGATGTATGAGCTTGGAACAGATGATCATCAAGGAGAAAGACATGGAGGGGACACAGCTTGGCACAGGCACAAGGGGACGGAGATGAAGTGAGCTGTGCTCAGCCAGAACCACCAGGGAATTGGGAAAACTGTTTTCCCAAACTGGGAATGCCCACCAGAGCTGTCCTGCCTGCTGCTCACCCATCTCAGCCCAGCCCAGTGGCTCCACAACCAGGACTGATTTCCTGGGAAACCCATATCACACGCAGCCTCTCCTGTCCAGGAGCAAGAGCAGGAAACGCTCTGAAGAAATGAGCTTTTGCCACATCAATCTGTCAGGGTGTCACAGAGAACACTCACCACAGTCACAGCCCCCAGGCTGTGACAGAGCCCAGCAGGGCTCTTGGAGGAGTCACAGTCATAGGTGAGTCATTAACCCTTCCTTAGTAACTCCAGATTGACTGGATTCCTAAGGAGAAATGGGCTGACAGCTCTGCCTCCCCTGCTGGTGCAGAGGAAGGACACTGGGCTTTCCTTCACCTGAGCTGGGGCAGCCAACCCTCCTGATCCACCAGGTGAGGAGGCAGGAGACCTTCCCACCTTTCTGAGCTGAGCATTAATAACCCCTCCCTCCAGAGCTGACATCCAAACCTGAGAAATCAAAACAGGCAGAGCCGAAACCACCCCCAAAACCCATCTGGAGCCACCAGCCCAGCCCAGCCTCCTCCCACGCACTCCCCAAACCGCAGGCGAGCCCAGCTCCCAAAAGTATTCACAGCAACAGATGTGGAAGAAAACAGCTCCCTCCCAGCTCAGAAAGTGAAACCTGTGATGGAGAAACACTGAGGCAGCAGATGGATGATGAGAAATGTTTATTATTTAACAGCAATTGCCTTTGTTTTCTCCTTAGTCATCATATCCATGTAAGAGTGTGCTAAGAACTGCTCCCGGGCTCTAATAGAACATTCCTTCTTATTTTCATAGTGACCATTTTCCCAGGAAAACAGGGAGTCCCAGCAGTGGGTTTTCTGCCCCTTTCCCAGAAAAATTTGCTTTCTTTTGGCCATCTAACTTCAGCCTTTCATTTGCAATTTAAACTCACCCCAGCTTGCCTCTATCAGGATTAAGTTATGATCTGAGGGTCTGACAGCCATAGGTTTCCCTTACTTCAGGACACATGGAAGTCCCTGTGCTCTGTAATTTGCTGTGATTTCCAGGAGTTGTGGCCACACAGCAATGCTTTCCCTCCCATGGAATGGTCAGCCAACAGTGATGCTTTGGGGGTTTGGTCCCACGTTCAATCCCAGCTGAGCGAGAGGCAGCTTTGCAGTGTCAGGAACCAGAATTTCCTCGGACTGAGGATGTATTTTGGACCTGTTACGCTCCATGACAGTGACTGGACACTGCAAAATTTTTTGGCATGTGCTCCAGCACATCCACAGAGCAGGAATTCTCCAAAGGGGAGGGATTCCCACGCCAATCTCCCAGTCCCCGGCCCCCTGGGGCTGCGGAGCCTTCGCAGCGGTTTCACGGCAGCACGTTTGAGTAATTCCTCGCTGTTCTCATCCCAGAGCTGCAGCCTACGGACACAGCTCTTCCAACACTTCTGCGCCTCTCCCAAAAGTAGGTCAATGCAGTGTGTCATCTGCCAGGCTGTTTTTGGGAAGACAGGCTCCCTCCCAGCCATGGCGCTCACGGACCGGGGCAGCCTCCCCCCGTGGGACCCTTCACCCAGCTGCCAAATTCAGGAACTGAGTAAAAACAAGTGTTGATGTCAATTAAAAGAGAAATAATGCAAACTAAAAAACGCTATGGTGAGCCAGAAGTGCCCCCCCATCAGCATCCAAGCACTTTCCCCAGCATATTATTATTAAATAAAGTCCATTAATGGCTGGATTCGATGACCTTAAAGGTCTTTTCCAATCCAAACAATTCTATGTCTGCATTATAGCAGAAACAGTGACTTAAAAGAGCTGGAGGGTGATGTGAGCTGTGGGTCTGCAGGTCTCATTGCTGAGGAGCAGCTCCTCACTCCCAGCAACTGCTCCCGCTTCCAAAGGGAACAAAAAGTTATCCTTGCTCATCTAAACCTCCCTGCTCCCACTGCCATGGGGAAGAGGTCTGTAGCCAGGATTTACCTTGCTGATCCTGGCAGCTGAAAGGCTGGACAGAAAGATTTGCACACACTGTGCAGCATTTTGGGGCTCCTGGGAGCAGAAGAGGGACTTTTCTTCTCCAAGGACACAGCGTGATGTGGGCTGGAAACAACCACTCCAGTGTCCGCTGCCCTGGGGCTGCCTCCTGTGTCCTCCCCTCACCTGGAACAGCCTCCAGTGGGTCTGGATTCACACCTGCTTAGTTCTCCTTCTGTTTGCACCTTTATCCCACCCCCCCCCTCATGCCCTGAGACCAGGCCCTCACAGGAGAGTCTCTGTGCCCCAGATATGCCTGGACCTCTCCTGTTAGGAGAGGGATGGAGAGAGACCCGAGGCCATTCTGACCACAGGACATCCCCAAAGCAGCTCATCTCCATCACACACTGGTGTCTACATTCCTAACTCCCCATGGCCTGCGAGATGGGAGAGAGACAGACTCAACAAAACCACAGAATCAGTGAGGTTGGAAAAGCCCTCCAAGCTCATCGAGTCCAACCTGTGCCCCATCCCCACCTTGTCCCCTAGCCCAGAGCACTGAGTGTCACATCCAGTCATTCCTTGGACACCTCCAGGGATGGGGACTCCACCACCTCCCTGGGCAGCCCCTGCCAAGGCCTGACCACCCTTTCCATGAAGAAATTCCTCCTGATGTCCAACCCCAACCTTCCCTGGCACAACTTGAGGCTGTTTCCTCTAGTCCTGTCCCTTGTTCCCTGGGAGCAGAGCCTTAACCCCCCCTGGATCCACCCTCCTGTCAGGGAGTTGGAGAGAACGAGAAGGTCTCCCCTGAGCCTCCTTTTCTCCAGGCTAAACAACCCTCACACATTTTCATGGACAGGCCCAGTGGTTTCCAACACAAGCCTTTAAGTGCCACTATTTCAAGGCAAAACCCCCAAATTCAGTACATCCAAGTAAGGTTTGGCTGCTCCTGCCCCTGGCAGAAGAGGGCACAGACAAGCACGTGGACCCCAAACTTGACAAGCACAGTCGTGGTTCTGTGAGCAGCTCTGCACCACAGGGATGAGCACAATTCTGATCTACAAAGAACAGCAGGGGATTATGTTTTTTTTTCAAGTATACATATAAATTTTAAAGCTACACTTAAATCTTCACCCGTTTTGGGAGCAGAATTAACACTCATCTTTATAAACTCCTTATCCCAACCTGCAGAATGTACAGCACATACATATGGATCTGCCAGAGCAGATCAAGATGCAAGGCAACAAAAAAAAATGCAGAAGACATAATCAGAGCAATTTGGATTTTATTCTTGCTCATGAATCAATCTTGATTTCCCATTCATGGCAGCCCCGTTCCCTGCACACCAGCTGAACACAAAGAGGCATCTGTCCTACCTTCAGCCATGAAACGAGCTGTGTCCCTGAGCAGGAATGGTTTAGCCAGGGTTAGGAACAGGCAGGAGCAGCAGGAAGGTCTTCACTGCAGCACTGCTGCATGAATACAGGGATCAGCAGATCTGATGGGAACGTAGGAAGTGCTCAAACCGGTGCCAGATACTCACCGAGTTTAGTCAAACGTGCACACGAGCTCTGCTTCCATCTGCTAAGCCTCGGGGAAGGCTTTTCTTTTAAAAAGCAAGTGCCTGGAATATTAAACTGGGCCTGGACACCCCCACCGAGAGACTGTGCTCAGGTGTCAGCATTAGCCTGTTGCAAATACAACCGTAATTCCAGCATCAGAGAGGAACAGAGACCACTGAGGATGCAGAAAACCAGCAGAAAACCAGCCCCAGAAATAATAATGGGATTGGGACTGGGTAAGGGAATGCAAGCTTTGGCTTTTGGAATTATCCCTGGGCAAGGGAAGCTTTCCTTCGGCGTAGCAAAAGCCATCTGCAATGCAGATTCTACAGAAGGGGGGAAGAAACCTCCACACAAAGCAAACAGTGGGTTACGTTACCAGATACCCAACACCTGGAAATGCTCCGTGGAGCCAGCACGGATCCATGTCCCCGGGGCAGGAGCCAGCCTGGCTCTCCCCAGATTAAACAGAGCCACCAAGTGCTGCCCAGGAGCTCAAACAGGCACCAAGTGGGTCATGGGCACTCTGTGGGCTCAGAGGTGGCACCTGAGCACTGTCAGTTCCAGAGCTGTCTCCGAGATGCCGGATCAGCAAGTGAGCAGCAGCCATGGGAGCAGGGAATGCCACTGCAGAGCACAGCCTGCACGTGGGATAACACAGGGATAACTCCCTGCAGCTGAGCTGATGTGCAGTTCCCTCTCTTGGCTCTAAACCTTTAAGATACAACACTGACATCCTTCACTCGGAGAGGGGCTGGATATGTGCTTTTCTTTCAGGAAATCCCCAAACTGACACTCGGCTACCCAGAGATTTTGGGACATGGAATGTCAGCTGCAGAAACCATGGATACTCCCACTGAGATCCTCCCAGGGATGCTCTCAGTGCTGCTGCCCCACAGAGGCTCATCCCAACTGGAGTTCACGTTGCTGCCAGTTCCAGTGAGGAACAACACAGAGCTCTGGCACAGGCTCCGGGCAGCAGGCACAGCCCCAACCCCTGAGCCCTTCATTTGCTGTCCAGCACCTGACTGCCCCAGCTTCCCAGCTCCATGCTTTTCCCTTCAGCTGCCCATCTGGAAGCCAATCAAATGCCTCTGGGGAGCTGAACACGCTCCTCCTGCTAAAAGCCCCATCTTCAACCCCCCCAGGGATCTCCCCTGAGCAGAGGTTCATTCCTTTGGCACAGTGGCTGATTCTTGATCCAGCTCCCCCAAAACTGGCACTGCCAGGGGACCCCCAAACTTTGCCCCCCCCTTGCTCCTGCCAGAGGTCTGTTGTCCCTGCAAACAGGAACTCTGTTATAGCTTCCAGATTTGAGTGTTGGCTCTGGAGCTGGATTTTCCATCTTCCCAAATCCAAAGAGCTTTTAGTTGAAGCATTTGAGAAAAAAAAAAAAAAAGAAAGATGTGACTATTTCCATCCTCAGGCCCTGCCCTGAGCTCACGGGCACGTCCAGTCCTCAGTGGATGCACTGTCTGCTCTCAGTGCACAGGGGCCCCTTTGTTCAGGGATCAGAAGCCAAGGCAAAGGCATGGGTGAGGCTGGGAGCTCCAGGAATGCACCTTCCCCCTCCTGGCACACTGGTCACTTAAACTGACTGACACCAGCAGCAATTCCCCATATATCCCCTGCTCCCAGAGCCCATTCCCAGTGGGTGTTTCTCTGGAAGACAGATGTAAAGATGTCACAGATGTTACAGATGTTTCAGCTCAGAGCATGTGTGTGAATGACACGACTTGTTCATCACTCTCCTGGAGTTGTAGTGAGAGCAAAGAGGAGGTGTTCAGGATGTCCTACTGAATGGTGAGAGGCAGCTGT
Organism: Neopelma chrysocephalum; assembly: GCF_003984885.1. NCBI lineage: Eukaryota > Metazoa > Chordata > Aves > Passeriformes > Pipridae > Neopelma > Neopelma chrysocephalum. The sequence continues at coordinate 159,136 of NW_020897722.1, forward strand.
TGAAAAAATAGGTGTCTGAAGCTTAAAAAGGTTTTAAATACCCTGACAAAGAAAGGAATCTGCTTGTGAGCACAGCCCTTGCTGTGTGTTTGCATCCAGCTGTGGCTGTTACCGCCCATCCCTCGTGTTTGCCACCCAATTCCCCTCTGTTCCTGCATCCAACACGTGATGACCAGAGCTGCTCTTTTCTCCAGGACATTGGCTTCAAATTATAGACACCCTCCCAGTCCCCCACCCCAGGTCAGCTCCTTACTCTGGGTCTGAGTTTTCCAAGTGGCTGGAATACAATCCTTCATACCTGTTTCTTACTGAGCTGGAGCTCCTAAACATGACAACTCCAGCAGTCACACTGGCTCCCTCCCTGTTTCTTTTCCCTGCAGACTTTGAGGATGTCCCGTTGGATCTCCCTGATTGTAGCCAGATGCACCAGGTCTTCCTCTGGCTGTGGATTCCCCAGACATCCAACATCTTATCTGCCCTTTTTAAGCACGTTCTAGAACAAACTCTCCTTCATTACTGCCTCCACTACATTATCAGTTTCTCAAGTTTTACAACGTAAAATTCCACTTTTCGGAGTTATTTATCAAGCTGCCGATGTTTGATCCACAGTTTCCCCCTCTGCTTTGCTGCTCACACACTGCACCACTGGCCAGCCATCCAGGCACCATTCCCACAGACTTTAAAAGCAGGCAAACCCCACATTTCATGGAGCAGGGGAGGACAAGGGGGTCCCAGTAGCCACACACCACCAACGAGCAGGAAGGGCTGGGACACAGCAGGTTGTGAGGAGCTGAACCTGTCCCTGTCCCAGCAGCATCTCTGTCCCCACGGTCCCTTCTCGAGGCTGGACCTAAAAACTGAGCCCAGGGGCCCCAGAGCCACGGGCTCACCACGTCCCACAGCAGGGAGACCCTCTGGAAGCACTCCAGTGGCCATCACACCAGCACACACACACTGCAGGCACAAATATGTATGTGAGGACCATGTTTTCCCATTCAGTCTTCACTTCGGGAAGGGAAGAAGGTAAGGCAGCCCCAACTGACTGAAAACTCTCTTTCAAGCCTCAAATCCAGCTTCTGCAGCAGGCAAGACACTTTGCTCTTCCCCCCTCATGGTCAGAATTATCTGGCCAGACAGGTTACAGCAGCAAAGAGATCAGAAATGGTTCATGGCAGTAGAGGGGTGACACTTTGAGGGGCTTTGTCTGAGTGGTGTTTACTCCACACTGAGGCAGAGGCAAGTGCCAGGAGTCCTGGATCAGCACCTCAGCCAGTGGGACATGCCTCAAACAGCTGGCACAGGGACAGGACTCAGTTTAGCATCCTCCCTGGATGTAAAGGCCAACTGAACATGAAAGCAGTTGTGAGAAATGCAGCTGACAAAGCAGATTTGGCTGGTTTTGTAAGTGCATCTTCACTTTGCCAGGCTGGAATGTGAGAGCTCGGGTCAAATAACAGCTACTCTGCCACAGGGAGTCTCCATGGGAGGGGGGAGAGGGAGAGGAGAGTGGAGCATCTTCAGAAACAAACCCTTACCTGCACTAAGACAGACACTGAGAGGTACAAACTGACATCAGCTCTCACTTCCATGACTGACCAAAGAATTCAGAACACCAAGAAATCCAGCAGAACTCTCCTTGGCTAAAAATAGAGCCAGCTAATTAACCAAACCTTGTTAAAAGGGACACCCAGCAGCAAGCACGACCTCTGCTTTCTTTACAAATTGATGATCAATATTGACTGTTCTCAACAGCAAATCCTTGAGATCCCTCCAACGTGAGCAACTGCTCAGCTGTGAACTCAGAGAACCTCCCTCCGTACCCTGCCCTGGGGTTCTTTTATAACTATTTAATGTGTGATGCTTGAGAGCTCAGCCTTTCCTAACCACTGTAATAAATACACATCAATCTCTTTCAAATTTAATAAATAGAGACCTTAAAAGCTTGCTCTGGATCTGCTTTTCCCATTCAATTAATATAACACAATACCAAAGCAATGAATTATTGAGGAGAAATACGAGCCTGAGCTTTCACAAACACACTCTACTCCAATGGCAATTTATTACAAATTAATACTGTGCTGCATTTCCTCTTGTGGGAGCTGGGAATTGGTCAGGCTACACCAGCCATGAAAACTTCAGAGCTGCCATAAAACACTACAGTGCTGAGCACAAACAATCATGGAATGGTTTGGGCTGGAAGGGACCTTAAAGCTCATCCTGTGCCATGGGCAGGGACACAGAAATTTCACAGAGGTATCATTTTAATTTCACAGAATATTCTGAGTCGGAAGGGACACACAAGGATCACTGAGTCCAACCCTTAAGTGAATGGCCCATACAGGGATCAAACCCACAGCCTTGGCATCATCAGCACAATGCTCTGACCAACTGAGCTCATCTCAGTTTTTAGAGATTAGGTTGCTCCAAGCCCTGTCCAACCTGGCCTTGGACACTTCCAGGGCTGGAGCAGCCACAGCTTCTCTGGGCAACCTGTGCCAGGGCCTCACCACCCTCACAGTAAATAACTAAATAAGTAATTAAGTTGGGGGCAGGATTGGTGAGGAGGAGGAGGGATGGACAACTGACAGAAAACAGAAGAAAACCCTGCTTTGAGGGGTTTCTACTGGAGAAACAGCACAGTTTTTATAGGAATGATGGTTCTTTCCCCCTCTTTGCAGCTCGATGTGCTGGGCTGACAGTGTGGGGCACGTTCACTGCTGTGTGAAAGCAAGGCTGGGGTTTCAGATAAGCATCTCTGAACAGAGCTGACTATTGTGCAAGGATGATAATTCACATTTGCACATTCAGAATTACAGCTGCTCAGCAGGAAGCTTCCCACATTTCTCACACCCTGCCCTCAACAACACGCCTGCCCCAGAATGACCCTCTGACACTCAGACAGGAATCCCAAACTGAAAAAACATCTGTTCTGCAGCAAAGGAGTTCAAATGCCAATCAGCCAGAAAGATACTTCACATTTCACCAAGCTATTGCTCTGGAAGCCCATGTGAGGATTGGGACTGGCCTGTTTGAAGATCATCTGCCACTCAGTGAGTTCAAAGCTCTTGTTTAATGTGCTTCTTGCTAGAAACAAGAAGTGCTGAGCACATTGATCGTCCAAATAGTTGGAGTGAAGATAAATTCATTAATAAATTAGTAAATTCATGGTAAATTCCACTCTGGCAGGTGTCCCTGCCCATGGCAGGGGGTGGAACGAGATGATCTTTCAACTCAAACCATTCCATGATCAGTGCCCAGCATTTGGAAGATGTTACACCCTACAGCAGACAGACAGACAGACAGACACATCCAGCAGTGTGTCAGCTCCTTGGTCAGAAGAGCAAACTCCCCAAAAGACATAGGAGAGCAGACACCAAAGCAGAAGAGGAGGTTTTTAAAAAGAGATTGGACGTGGCCCTTAGTGCCATGATATAGTAATTGGAGTTGGATCAGGGTTGGACTTGATGATCTTGGAGGTCTCTTCCAACCCTACCTATTCTATGATTCTAAGATTTTCCCTCTATGTTTTTTTTGGGGGAAGGGACTTTCCTGATAAACAGGAAAACATGAAACCCCCACCACAATTTCTGTACCACCTCTTTCAACTCTTATTAAATGCCCCCAACCTCTCCCCCTTCCCCTCTGCCAGCACAGAGCAGTGACTCTCAAAAAACCAAACCCAGATGGTTTTCACCAAAGAGTCAATTAACCCCTGGGGTGTTAATTTTGCACAGCAGCAAACTCACCTCCATTTTTGATGGCTCTGATCCCCCGATGGAAATCCTCGAAGCTGATGACTCCCAGTCCACTCGGATCCAGGTACTTCGTTAGGTCCTTCACCTGCAACCACAAAAGCAGTGTCACCTACAGAATCCTTGGAGGAAACGGCATCTTCCACTACAGAAACACCCTGTAACCAACTTTTTCCTCGTCACAAGAAAGATTTGAGTTAATGACAGTGAATTTCTTCAACTGACCCCAAAATGTGGCCGTTCTCCTTGAAGGGGAACATAAGCAACCAATACAAAGGGGTTAATTATTACTTGGTTGGTGTTGAAACTATTGCTTAGCCTTGAAACATCAGTTTGGGCAGTGCTTCTTGCAACATGTTTCTGGGATCCTGGATGCTACCAGGGATTTGTTTATTTTTATGGTTTTTAAAGAGGTTCTGTCTTAATTGGGAACTCAGTAATAGGCTGCCTGGCAGGAGGGCCCAATTAAGAGGATTCGGTGATAATGAACTGCTCCACGATACAAATTTAGGCCATTTTCCCAATTAGACAATGCCTGAGGGGGAAGGAACCACATCAGCTGGAGAGGATTGGGATGGGGGTGCTGGAGCAGGCACACATATGGAGCAAGGGGCACTTGTGAGACCTGGTGAGGATGGTTTGGGCTCTCCAAAGAGAACAGGCAAAGGTTTGAGGGTAAAACCACAGGTTTGAGGGTAAAACCTCACCGTCCAAAGTATTCCAAAAGTATTCCTTTTGGTGCCCTTCCTTTTGGGTCCTTTCTCCTAGGCTGCCATGAGCAAAAAACCCTTTACACCACTGATGCTTCTCAAGCTCAGACAACCAGACATCGATCCCTCACTTTAAGGGCTCTTGAGGCACCTTGAGCCACATTCAGCTGAGAAACAAGCCCAGGAGGAATCCAGGTGTAAGAGGTGAGAGAAGGAACTGCACCATGCCCTCGCCTTGCCACACACATCTACTCCTCCTCATCCACCTTCCTCCTCCTCTCCCTCCTCCTCCTCTGGAGCTGATGCACAGGAGGAAGCCTCCAGGAGGGCTGCAGGGCTGCATTTGTGCAGCTTTCATGAGCACAATCTTTTGTCTCACTCAGGTTTTGGTTTGTTCTTGGGGAAAGAGATGGTGAATCACCAAACCTCTCCTCCCACCTAAAAGGAGACTTAACCCTGAGACCAGCCATGGTGCTCAGCACTGCCCTACTCATCACACAGCAGCACAGGGGCGTTGGTTTGCTTTCTTTTTTGTTTTCTTAAACCAAGGTATGTGTTTCTACAGGGAAATCACATCCACACCATGCTCAGAGCTGTTCACCCACGTGTCCACACGGTTTTGAACGCACCCAGGGGAGGCAGGAGATGTCTCTGCTTTGGTCATCCCACCTCCCCACAGGAGCAGCGAGAATTCCACCACCATGGAAGGAACCACAGGGCAGAGACCATAAAACCATAGAATCATAAATATCCCAAGTTGAAAGGGACCCACAAGGATCACAAGTCCAACATTCCAACAATCCCACCCTGTCCCTCAGAGCATTGTCCAAGCCCTCCCTGAGCTCTGGCAGCCTTGGTGCTGTGCCCACTGCCCTGGGGAGCCTGGTCAGTGCCCACCACCCTCTGGGGGAAGAACCTTTCCCTGAGATCCAACCTGACCCTGCCCTGACACAGCTCCAGCCGTTCCCTGGGGCCTGTCCCTGGACTTGAGACTGTGCCTCTGTGGGGCTGCCCCGAGAGCAAATCCAAGCCCCTCATGGCACAGGCTTGTCCACCTGCCAGCTGACTCCACCTCGGGTTGGACATCAGGAGGAATTTCTTCCTGGAAAGGGTGGTCAGGCACTGGAAGGGGCTGCCCAGGGAGGTGGTGGAGTCCCCACCCCTGGAGGTGTCCAAGGAACAACAACTGGATATGGCACTCAGAGCTCTGGGCTGAGGGACAAGGTGGGCACAGGTTGGACTCAATCTCACAGATCTCTTCCAACCTCATCTTGTGATTCTGTGAATGGGAGAACACAACACAAGCATCTTCTCCAGTTTTCTGGAGCACTTTTTTGGCAGCCAGATCACAGACCTGCTGAACTCACGTGGCACACACATCACCTCGGGTTAGCCAGGTTTTTGTACGTTAAACAAAGGTATTTTAGACTAATAAAAACAGCTCACAGGAATGTGTCAGTGCCACTTTAATGCATCTGGCAGCTGCTTTGTGTTCAAAAGCTGTCGCTTAATTTGTTATCTGGGTACAGAGATAACAGAAATGCAAGTGACATTTAATCAGACTTGATAAGCCTGTGAGGGATTATCACAACATACTCTAAATTATGGTTTCTGTAGTTTTCAGTTTCTCAGGACCACAGAGGGCTCCACAGCCCCCTGCCAATCCCCCAGCAAGGCACCTCACCCACACTGGAGCTTGTGCAAGAGAGACAGGACAGCCAGGGAAGCACTTTGTTTAGGCAAAAGAGCCACCGACACACCTATGTATTTAAATTGGGCTATGGGAAGGGGAGAACGAGGGGAAATGGTCATGAAAACTTCCCAACCCGGACATTATGGATGCAAACAACAAAAGCCACACACTGACAAAGCTCAAGCCCATGGCAACACGTCTGTGCTGATCCAAACCTGCCTGTATTTGCTGTCCAGGCTTAAAATCATTATTAACAACCACTTGAGAGACCACCCCCAGACTAGTGTGAGTGGCTGCTGACACTCAGAAGAGTTCACAACACAGAAAACAAGCACATCTGCAGTACCTACCTGGTCCCCCCAGCCCCTGGACACTTTTTCTCACCCAGCACCCACAGTGACAGAGTTGGGGGTGTTGAGGGGACACCCCTGCCCTTCACTGCCCGTGAGCATCTGGACCTGTCCCACCACCTCTGGGGCTGAGAGCTCCAGGATCTGGCTCCCTGCTCTGTACAGGTGTGTCTGCTTTGAGCTCTTCTGCACCTATTTTCTGTTTTGTCACCAACTGCCTCCCAGTTCTACCACTGAAAGTCCTGGTGAGGTGCACATAGAAACCCCCTGGACCACACTCTGCTGCCTGAGGGGTCCTGCCTGCCCACTCTGCTCCTGCAAGGCAGTTGCTCCAGCTCCTTGGACATTTTAATCATGTTTCCTGCTCCCTTTCCAGTCCCCACCTCTCCTTTTTGAAGAGAAAGGTGAGAACTGCACACATTATTCAAGACATCAAGATGCTGCAGCCTTTCACTGCTTAAAAGCAGCTGATAAAAAAGAGAGAGAGGGACTTTGACCAAGGCCATGGAGGGACAGGCCAAGGGGGAATGGCTTCCCACTGACACAGGGCAGGGTTAGATGGGATATTGGGAAGAAATTCTTCCCTGTGAGGGTGGGGAGGCACTGGCACAGGTTGCCCAGAGAAGCTGTGGCTGCCCCATCCCTGGAAGTGTCCAAGGCCAGGTTGGACGGGGCTTGGAGCAACCTGGGCTATGGAAGGTGTCCCTGCCCATGGCAGGGGGTGAAGTGGATGAGCTTTAAGGTCCCTTCCAACACAAACCATTCTGGGATCTTCAACAGTGTCAAACCCAGGTCCTTGGCATTACTCTGAGACCCCTCCCCAGGCCACTGTCTTGTCCACAGCCAAGCTGTCACAGCACTGAGCCCCCACACCAGTGACAGCTCCAGCATCTCACTCCTGGGTTGGAACTGCCAGTTTTCTCCATTTCTTCATTTTGATGTCTTAATTTTTGATGACTTAGGTTAAAACCACTACCTTATCAGGACAGTTGGGAAGAACACCAGCATTAAGGCGCAAACTGCTTTAGATTAGCAAATCTGAGCAGCTCTGAAGTCACAGATTTGTTTTTAGCTGAAGCCTAATCTGCAAGCGCAGAGCAGCCAAACCCACACTCCTGTTAGCACAAAAACAAAAGTTAATTCTTTACCAAACTGCAACGTGAAGCTAAACCCAGGCACATATATGAGCCACAGTCACAGGGAGGTTCCTGCTGTTGGCCAGCAAAAAATACTCAAAATAAATAAAGGGTTTTCTGACTGTGTGTGTTTATGGCTGGTTACAAACCCTTCTTGAAGAGCGAGCAGCTAAAATACAGAGCATTAGAGAGTCAGAGGATGACGTGGTTTAAGTAGCCGACTTAAATCCTGGTGGAAACAGAGAGGTTTAAACTGCTTGAAGCCAGGCTGCCTTGAGCTGTGCACAGACACAGGCCTGCAGAGGCACAACTGGTGTGAGATGTGCCAAGGGGGCTCTGCTCACCCTGTGCCAGGGACGAGGCACAACCTGGACCACGGGTGTTCTCCTGGTGAAGGACACGGGGCAGAGTGGGGAGGAGGAGAGAGGTCACCTGGCACCTCAACAACACAACAGGAACTACTCATTGCAGCAACCACATCTGTATCAGAGAGCTCTGCACACTCCAGGGCATTTCCCTTGCCAAAACCCAACAATTTTGCTGCCAAAAACCCCCATCTCCAACAACCCCTCGGAGCGTGGACACCAGCACCACACCGGAGCCAAACTCGTCCTTGAACAGCACAAAACAGGTTCCTTGCAGTGAAATCAGCTCAGTAAATGACCTCGAGCCCCAACAAAGCCAGTGGTGACAACTCCAAATCCAAATTAACACACAAAGGTTTGGCAGCCACACAGTGGAAGTTTCCCAGGGAGGTGAGGGATTCCCCAGCTGTGAGTGGCCCTGTTCAGCAGGAGGGAGGAATAGGAAAAGGAAGCTCCAGACCCTTTTATATTTATCCTTATGGACGCTCCATGTCTCCACCACACACCAGATGGATTCAGAAGCACAAAAATATCCACTGTGCTTGTTTTAAGTGTGATCTCTGAAGGAAGTGAGGGCTGTGCTGGCCAGACAACACCCTCCCTGTAACCCCTGAGCCTGCCAGCAGTTTTCCTTCATATTCTGGCAAAGATCAGGGCTGAACCAGCTTCCAAAAAGACATTCTTTTCAGGGGTGAATGAGGGTAGGAGATTTGTAGTGGTCACAGCAGTCAGGCACCCCACAAGAAGAGCACACAGGTATCTCAGGGATGGTGCTTCCAGCCCAGTCACAACCACGTCCTGCCCTGGGAATAAGTCAGCTCCCAGTACTGCTTTAACCTACACAGACTATGGAAGCAAATCCAGAGAAGACAAAGAGGATGAATGAATACTGGCATATTCCTGATAAAGATCCCCAACTGCAAGCTGAGACCCCACCAAGAACTCCTGCACCTGCAGCCTCACACATCTGCCATGAGCAAAGACAGATGCCTCAGCCTTGAAATCACTCCCACCTCTCCTTGGAAAGGATTTGGCATGTAGTCTGTCTTTTGAGGAACAGGAAAGACACCAAGGTAACTCACGGGAAAGGGAGCAAGGGTGAAGGTCTGGTCTGGTTAACAAATGACTTCTAAAAGGACCAACCACATGGGTTGTGTATGAGATGAACCCAGAGAGCTGTCAGAGACCTAGAGAGCCCAGAGAGCTGTCACAGAGACACTGGGAGACCTGTCCAGGTGAGGAACAACCTGCTGGAGACTCACCCAGAGCCTGGCTGAGCTGGGGTTTGGCTGGGTGTGCTTTGGGCACTTAACCAACAGGGACAGATCAGCCCACCCAGGGAGAAGTCCAGAAACCAGTAAGCCCAGCCTAGATTCTGACTGGGTGAGACAGCATTTTTATTGCTGGCTGGGTCTTGATTTTAGCCAAATCATCAGAAGAATCACTAATCACCAGAGAAGACCTTCAACAAGGAACTTATTCCCATACTTTGACCTGATGGCAGCAGCCAGTGCTGGCTGGGGATTCTTGAGCAGCAAGAACCACATTCACATTTCACTTATAAGAATGTATTTCTACAGAAAAGGAAAGGTTTGGCCTAAAAAGTGAGCACTGAGGCTCTCCTTAAACCAGAGCTTTAAAGCAACTGCTCAATGCCAAGGCAGGGACCCCGCACTGGGCAGGCCTTCCAACAAGGTTGTGGTGGGCAGAGAAAACACGTTGTTTCCCAGGTACATCCTGGCCAGCTGCAGTTCCTGACCCCTCTGCCTGCACTTGGAAAGCTGGGCTGTGCACACGGGACCCCCTGACATGGATATGCAGGTGCCAGGCAGGGACTGTCCCCAAGCACAGCTCAACAGGAGCATTGCTCCTCCCTGGGGGGATGGAATGAGGGCACCTTCGATCCCTGACACCTACACACCCCCCTCCCACACACCCACACCAGCCCCTCACACTTCTTACCACCACTTCTTCCCAAACTGTTTATGAATAGGGAATTTTTCTCTCCTGAATGGATATTGCAGGAGATGAAGGTTTAAGGACCTTACCCTTGTTTCTTGCCCTCCGGAAGAAGAAGATGATGAAGGGAGGGAGGAAAGTGGAAGGAAGGTTGGGAAGGCAGGAAGGAAAGAAGGAAGGAAGGTGGAGGGAAGGAAGAAAGGAAGGCTCCACACTACATTAAACATACCCACAAAACAGCCTTTATTTTCTTTTTGGCCTTAAAAAAGGCTGCTTAAACCAGCTCTCCTCATCCCAAGTCTCTGGACTGCAAGAGTTGGGTTGACAAGGAGCTGTCAGCAGGCATCAGGTTTGCCTCTCATCTTCCAGTACCAAGGGTCTCCAGATGGGGAGACAACACAGGGGACAGCAAGAGCAAAGCCCTGCCAGGTGCTAACACACCTTCTCCACTAATTTACAACTTGAGGAGTGTCAAGCAAAGCAGAGGACCAAAAACATCCTGAAATCCAGTGGCTCTTGGAGCTTTAAGTGCAGGAAACTCACTGAGAACCAGGTACAGACCAATTCTGGGTCTCCTTGGCTGAGACAGGACATGAAAATCCATGTACCTCTCATGCAAGTCTGACTACCCTCTCCTGTCTGCAAGAAGCCCAAATGCACTCTGAACATCTTTTGTCTTTGGGGAGAAAACAGCACTGGAAGTCACACAATCTCTGAACTCAAATGGTGAGAAAGCCAAGCACCAAACTGGTGTAACTGTGCAGGGCTAAGAGCTGGACTTGATGATCCTCGTGGGTCCCTTCCAACTCAGCATGTTCTGTGGCTCTGTGAATTTATCTGAGAACAGGATAAAACCCACTCATGGTTATGCACAGGTGGCTGCAGCACCTCTGCCCTCTGTGTTCAACAGAAGGGGATGAGCCAACGAGGGTCATTTGTATCTAAAAAAGTCTCTCAAGGCTAAACCCACCCTTTCAAGGAAAGATTTATAATACTTTTAAACGCTGATGACAAAAGTCAAGACTGGTATTTTTTCACCTTTGGGTGCAAACATGCTGGGACTGCTGAACCTCCTGCAGCCAAACACCAGAGCCGCTGTGGAACGCGCCAAAGACGTGGCTGTCCCCACACACACGGTCCCTAAATCCATGGGTTGCAGTGGGATCAGCTTAAATGGACTCATCCCTGCTAATGCAGCATTTGTCCAGGGAGGGAGCACGTCTCTCCCCCCCCGTGCCAGGTGCTGAGAGAGCATTAACACGCCAGCAGCACGAGCAAACTTCATGTTGCCTCATGCGACGCATTTCCCACGCTGCTGCCGTGATGGGAACGACAGCTGCACCATTCCCAAAGCCAGGAACACCCTTCCCAGCACTCCACTTCTGTGGCTTCATCATCATAAACAGCCAGGCCGAGGGGAAGGCTGATAACTCGGGATTACACTGGCTCCAGCCGCGTTTAGAGGAACAGCTCCGTATTTTGTTGAGGGAGCTGGCACTACAGAAAGCACTCAGAACCTCAAAGCAGGTTTCTATTCTGCTGCAATTACACCTAATTAAGCAACCTTTAAAACACCCCAAGGGGCAGATCTCATTACAGGCAGCAGCCATGTTCAATTGTGAGTAAGCAGTGAAAGAGCTACATTATTTACTTCACAAGTGGCAGCACTGACCCAGAGCTGCTGCCAGAGCTTTGCTTTCCCAGCCTTTTCCAAAGCTCCAGGAGATCAGCAGATGGATCGTGCCTGGTCAACTCTTTATTTAAAGGTCCTCCATAAGCAACACCCAGTGAAGATTCTTTCTGCAACATCCCTCCCTAATCTTGCACAGACATCAGCTCGTCTGTCCTTCCCATCCCTTCATCCCGAGGCTCCAACACTGCAGGGCCTCTGCCCTCAGGCTGGTACTTGAAGCCAAGGATTGAGATGTCTTGCTGAGGAGACAAAGAAAGACTCAGCCTGGTTTGTTCTCATCTCTTCCTGCTACAAAATAAGTAATCAAACCTACTACTCAAGGTAAAGAAGGAATAAGCCTCCTGTATTTAGGAGGAATAAGGAGGAATACTTCCTGTAGAAATAAGCCTAGAAGTATTTAAACAACAGGAATGGGAGAGGGATCACCCACCAACCAAGGGGGAGAAGCCCCAGAAGTTCAATTGTTTGCTTGGAACAAGCTCTCTCCTTCCTTTCCTTCCTAGGAAGACCACATCCCCACCATTTAACCCATCCTTGTCTAACAAATCCTCCTTCTCCTATCAACCCAAGACAAAAGCTGCTCAGCACACTTTTTGATTTTTGCTTCTCCCCCAGTTTTGCCCCCCACCAAACTACTATTTTTCCCTTTTGGAAGGGGAAGGAGGACATCTCCAAGTCAACCATGAGCCAAGAACAAGCCCAAAGCTGATCCCGAGATCTCCTCCATTCCCATCCCAATGCCACTGTCTCAGTGCCACGGGCACTGGGAGCACCCAAAGAAAAGACTTTGCTTCAAACACTCAAAACTCTACAGGCAGCAGAAAAAGAAGTCAGAATATATTTTAAAGAGCTGGCAGCCAAAAAAGCCTTAGGACCCACATCCTTCCTGCCACCTCCACGTGGAACCAGGACAAATCAGTGCATCCAGCCAGGCCCTCGGTGCAGAGCATGGAGCTGAACTGCAGATCTTCACCACCCAAGATCACTCACATCCAGCACTCTTTGGGGTATTCTACCTGCTGGCAAAAATTCCTCTGGTCTGTACAGGACCTTTTTGGACCAACCCCACCAGCCCCAAGGCTTCTCTGGAGGCAGGAACAGAGAAGGCAGGAACACTCACCGCTTCAGGAGCCTCAATTTGTTGTATTTAAGTGTGTTCTCAAATGTCAAGAATGACATTTCCAAATTATCCCTCAATTGTTGTCGCTGAAGCATAAAAACACATTTAAACAAACAACTTCAAGGATGGTTTGGAAACATTAACAGGAATATAAGTTATGCTGAAATGGTTTTAATTCAACTTTAAGTGTTTGTCTCAAGTGTTCCAGATTTCCTGTTGCTCCCTAAGTGTCCCAAGGCTTCAGCAGCAACGCTCTACTACAAACATTTGTTTGTTTAATGAAACTTGAAGAGTGTCCTTCCTCCACCTTCCAAACCATTGAAGCCTTTGCTTCTAGCTTTTGTTCCTCTGATGACACGGGAAACCTGTTCTCACACCTCCCAACACAGCTCAGGGTGACATACTTTAATCCACAGGAGGCTGGATTAAAGCCAAGAGAGAAAAGGTTTGATGCCAGGTTACTCCTCACATAAAACACACCCTCGGTGTAGGCTGGACCACCCTGAGAGAAGAGCCAAGAGCCACCAGTGCAGCCACCCCCAGGCCCGGCGCCTACGCAGGGTTTAGAGCTGATCTGAACGGACAAAAAGCAAGACAATAAAGCATGCCAGGAGGTCACATACCAAGGATTAGGCATTTTAAGATGCTGAACATTTTTCCTGGCCTAACTGCAGGCCCTGCAACAAACCCAGGTGCTCCTGTGATGGGTTGGTCTGGGTACAGAACTGACTGTCTGGGCTTACAAAGCAGGAACTGCAGCGTTGGCTTCCACGGCCTCCCCTCCAGGTCAGAAAGCAGCACAAAACCCCCATGGCACATCCCAGAATAAATCCTCTCACTAGCCTGGGACACTCACCCTCTCCAAAAGACAATGCACAGGTTGTAAATCATAAAACAAGATTATAATCACAGAATGGTTTGAGTTGGAATGGACCTTAAAGACCATCTCGTTCCAGCCCCTGCCATGGGCAGGGACACCTTCCAGTAGATTAAGTTGCTCCAAATCCCCGTCCAACCTGGCCTTGGACACTTCCAGGGATCCAGGGGCAGTCACAGCTTCTCTGGGCAACCTGTGCCAGGGCCTCCCCACCCTCACAGGGAGGAATTTCTTCCCAATATCCCATCTAACCCTGCCCTCTGGCAGTGGGAAGCCATTCCCCCTTGTCCAAAGTCCCTCTCCAGCTCTCCTGGAGCCCCTTTAGGCCCAGGAAGGGGCTCTCAGGTCTCCCTGGAGCCTTCTCTTCTCCAGGTGAGCACCCCCAGCTCTCCCAGCCTGGCTCCAGAGCAGAGGGGCTCCAGCCCTGGGAGCATCTCCATGGCCTCCTCTGGACCTGTTCTAACATGTCCACACCCTTCTGATGTTGAGAGCAGAGAGCTGCATCTCTCAACTTGCCAATGCTGGGAATTTGGTGGGCACAAGGGGTCTCTTGGGCTGCAGAGGTGAAACCCAGAGGAGGGGAATACAGGAACAGCTAAATATAAGAGAGCCAAGGGCAAGAGAACTCACTCAGTTCCCTGAGCCAGGCTTAGCCTGCCACACAGTCAAAACTAAGTTTATTGTAATACAAACAAGCCTGAATGAATGATATACCAGCAAAGCATAAAGACTTATTTCTTTTTCAGAGCTGCTTCAAATTATTTCCCTCCTTTTGGAACCCCTTCACCCTGCTTCAGAAAGGGCTGTTTGTGTGAAGCACACAGAGGAGACGTGCCAGAGGGGGGAAAAAGAGCCTGAACAGTTCAAAAGCTCAGAGGTAGATTCTTGAAGGAAGGGAGGAGAGGCTGAGATGCCACACATAGTTTGGGAAGCTCAGGACTTCAGGGATTGTAAGCACTGGGCATACAAGCAACTGGATGCTCCACACAGCCTGAAGAGGTGCAGCACAGAGTCCAAGAGCAAATTCCCTGTTGCACATCAAGGCCTCCAGCACCCTTCTGTTCCACACCAAGGCCTCCAGCACCCCCCTGGACCATTCAGGGAAGGCCTCACAAACCTTGCATCTGCTCTTTGCCTCCTCCCGCCGTGCTCCTGCCAGCACAGTAGTCCCACAGTTCTGAGGAGCCAGGAGAGGATTAGCAAGTTGCTGCATCCACTTAGCAAGCATAGGAAAAAAACTTCCACAAGGATCTCCAGATTTTATTTTTCCCCCAGCTGTAATGTCCTCACACACACACACACAGTGAGCAGGGCAAGGAACAGCCACTCCCCCGGAAAAAATAAGGAATGTGGCCACACCAAAGGGAGGGAACAGATACCTTTTCATCCCTCCACAGCCAAAGATGGTGGTGAAAACCACAATGTCCTGATCCATTTCAAAGCCAAGGTGGGACTATGTTATTTTTCCATGAGGAGAGTTTTGCTTTCAATACAGATATACCTTCTCCAAGCAGAAGGGCCCCTTGAGCAGCCCCTCTTTTCCATGATGTATTTGTTTGGGAATGTGGAACCATGGAGCAGCTGGGGCAGCATGGAGACCCCAGTCCAGCTCTGTGCCCTGCGCCCACTGCAGTGAGGCCTCACCACTTGCTTCCTGCCCCGACAGCTTCTTTTCTCTAAAAACTGTTGGTTTGGGCTTGTTGTTCTTCCTGCACATTTTGCTTGAGCCCAGTTTCCTCCTGGACTCTGGCACATGGATTTTCCACAGGGTTGTCAGCAGTCAGCTCCATTGAGTCTTGCCAGATGACGCAGCTCCCAGCACCAGCTCCTCTCCCTCTGGCTTTACTCCTCCTCAGGGAAGAAGAGGAAGCAGGAACAGTCTGCAAGCTGAAAACCCCTTCCAGCAGCAGCAGTGACTCAAACTCAACGTAACACTACTGGCATTTCACCACGGGATATTGTAGCACAGGGAACAGAAGCTCTTTCTTCTGGAAAACTAAAATGTGTTATTAAAACTAAATAAATTGGGAGACTACCAGGCTGCTCACCACATTCCCAAACAGAGGGACATTCAGCCTGCAAACAAAGCTGTAAACACCCCTGGAACACCAACAGCACCACAGAACATTCCCAGAGCTGTCACCATCCCATTCCAGGGCCCTGGTGGCCTGGGGACACACCAGGACCCACACAGACAACACAGGAATTGGTGTCATTTAACCAGTCACTCAAATTGGCATCAAATACCCCTATCCCTCGAATGCTTAAGCTTAATTAGAATCACAGAATATGAGAAGAGTGAGCAAATTCAGCAGTTTGGTACCGCTGGTGTTTCTATGAAAAGGGGTTTTGCTGTTACACTGGAAGGAGCCAGGGCAGAAAAGCCAAGCTCAGAGCACAGGGAGCACCAGCAGCCTCGACTCCCTCTCCTTAGCAGCCTCCACGGATCCCTCTGCTTTAAGAGCAGTTTTCAGCCTACAGAGGGGAAAGACCCTGACAAAACACACGGATGAAGTGCCTGGACCAACCCCAGGATGGTCACAGCCATAAGGAAGCCTCGTGCCAGCAGCGCCGGAGCCCCATCCCAGACCTGCAGCTCACCCTCACCTCCACTGAGGAAAACCCCAGTCCAGCCCCAAAACCACGACAGCAGCGCACCATGGAAAGCTCTGCTGCCACATACAGTGATTTGAGCTCAGCTCAACCTCCCTTGGAGCCTGCTTTCCTTCTCCAGAGCAAGCACCATCCACTCCAGCTCAGCACTAGTGCCACTTTGGGAGGAAATTGTCCCCGTGGCTCTCCTTGGTCATGTTCCTCCTCTTCCCTCCACCCCACAACTCACACAAACATCAATAGTTTACTCTGCCCCACACCAAAGCAAAGACTCCACAGAGAAGGGGAAACAGCATCACAAACCAGAGTTTTGGAAGAAGGGACAATTTCTGCACAACTCCAAGTCATGCAGAAAGGCCAAGCTGGCATTTCCACTGCCCCGTGGCATCTTCAGGGCTATTTCTTGGGTTTGGATGTTTTGGGATCCCAAAACAAGGTTCATGCCAGGTACCACTGATATTAACTGTGACTCCCCTACTCACACAGAGGATGAGCTCCCTTTCAGCCCGTATTAAGGGCTGCTTTTAAGCCTGCTATTAAGCACATCAAGGGCCTCCAACATAAGGACATGGAGCTGGAGTGATTCCAGAGGAGGCCATGGAGATGCTCTAAGGGCTGGAGCCCCTCTGCTCTGGAGTCAGGCTGGGAGAGCTGGGGGGGTTCACCTGGAGAAGAGAAGGATCCAGAGAGACCTGAGAGCCCCTTGCAGGGCCTAAAGGGGCTCCAGGAGAGCTGGAGAGGGACTTGGGACAGGGGATGGAGGGACAGAACAAGGGGGCATGGCTTCCCACTGACACAGGGCAGGGTTAGATGGGATACTGGGAAAAAATTCTTCCCTGGGAGGGTGGTGAGGCCCTGGCACAGGTTGCCCAGAGAAGCTGTGGCTGTCCCATCCCTGGAAGTGTCCAAGGCCAGGTTGGATGGGGCTTGGAGCAACCTGGGCTGGTGGAAGGTGTCCCTGCCCATGGCAGGGGGTGGAACTGGATGGTTTCTAAGGTCCCTTCAACCCAAAGTGTTCTGTGATTCTAAGCACAAACACACAAAGATATTCACAGTGATTTTGAAAGCAGCCTTATGAAATCCTTGATGCCTCTCCCACTGTGCTCAGGTACAGACCTGTCTCTGCTGGGAAGCCTCAGGCCTGGACCTACAGCATCAGCCTTCAGCACCATCCCACACATGGGAAGGGGATGGAAAGATGTAATGATTTTAAAGTGGAAAACAAAGGCTGAGAGGAGCTTTGGGGGCTCTGCTGGACATGGGACAACTAGGAAAGCATGACTGCCCTGCACACTTGGCTTGGCTAGTTCAGAAAACAGCTGTACTGCAGATGTCCCAAAAAAACCCGTAAGGGGAGCAGCTCCAGGAAGGTCAGTACAGCACCCAGACCATGGAGTGTACTCTTAGAGGAGGTGGGAATGCTTTTGGCATGTGGGACGGTCGTTTTAAGTACAAAATGCATGACTCCCCAAGGACAAATTCACCCTCTGTGTTGACAGTTACCTCTCACAAGGGGAGCACAGTAGCAAGACCTGAAATTACCCTCTAATCCTATTCCATCCCTGTGAATGAGCCCTCTGGCCAAGCCTCTGCCACATTCCAAACTGGCACTGTGTCCCCTGACCACAGAAGCATCTGGAAAACCTGCCAGTGGAGAAGCTCAGCTGCTTCCCAGGAGAAACAGGCCCAGGGCAGTGCCCATCCCTGTGCTGGCACTGCTGGGGCAGTTCTGGGCCCCTCACAACAAGAAAGACATGGAGGGGCTGGAGTGTGTCCAGAGAGGGGAATGGAGCTGGGAAAAGGTCTGGAGCACCAGGAGCAGCTGAGGGAGCTGGGGGGGCTCAGCCTGGAGAAAAGGAGGCTCAGGGGGGACCTTCTGGCTCTGCAACCCCCTGACAGGAGGGGGGAGCCGGGCAGGGGGGAAGGGGTTGGGCTCTGCTCCCAGGGAACAAGGGACAGGACAAGGGGAAACAGCCTCAAGTTGCACCAAGGGAGGTTTATATTGAATATTGGGAAAATTTCTTTGCAGAAATGGTGGTCAGGCCCTGGCACAGTTGCCCAGGGCAGTGGTGGAGTCACCATCCCTGAAGGGATTTAAAAGCCATGTGGATGTGGCACTTGGGGACATGGGTTAGTGGTGGCCTGGGCAGTGCTGAGGGAGGAGTTGACTTGATGATCTCAGAGGTCCTTTCTGATCCGAACAATTCCGTGACTCTCGGCTCCCCAGAACCAGTCTGGCAGCATTGTACCAACATTTTCCACGGGTGTCTGAATTTACACAAACAAGCAAAGGGAAGGGCTGGAACTGCTCACCCCGGGCTCACAGAGAGGAACCAGCACCAGGAACCAGGAACCCAAGCAGGATTACAGATGGATGGAGCCAGGCCTGAGGAACAGGGAGGAACAAGCCATGGTCCACTGCCATCCCACTGCCAGCAGCTTTCTAGTCTTGGAAACCTGATGGTCCCAGGGGAGGGGGAAAGTTGAGAGTGGCCCAGCAGAAGCAGCTCACCCTGTCCAAGCAGAGCCATAGGCTGTGGCTGATGGGGAACCACTTGTTTTGCAAAAAATCCAAAGCCAGGAAGAAAAGCAAAGCAGCCCCCGGGTTCAAAGTGGATCATTCTTCTGACAACAAGCAGCAAACAAAAGTCAAAACAAGAATAAAATTCAGAGAAATTATGAAGGCAATTGTAATGATTATCAATTACTGGCTGGATCGAGTTACATAATGGTATCAGCAGCTTGGGAAAGCTTTGGGAGAGGGCCCTGTGAGCAACAGCAGGTCAAACTGACTCTGAAAGAGCCCAGTCGCTGTGTTGTGGTGCACTATCATATTCCAGTAACTTAATTATGGTGACCCCAATCCAATTTTTATTAGTCACAGGCTAAGAAAATACACTGCTCCTGAAAAGGGAGGAAACTTCTTGTGAAACTACCTCTATCTTCTCTGAGCACTTAAAGGGGGTTTATAAAAGAGGAAGTGCAACTTTTACACAGCCAGAAAGTGGCAGGACACAAAGGGGCATAAATTGAAAGAGATTTAGATGGGATATTGGAGAGAAATTCTTCCCTGTGAGGGTGGGGGGGCCCTGGCACAGGTTGCCCAGAGAAGCTGTGGCTGCCCCATCCCTGGAAGTGTCCAAGGCCAGGTTGGACAGGGTTTGGAGCAACCTGGGCTAGTGGAATCCCATCTAACCCTGCCCTGTGTCAGTGGGAAGCCATTCCCCCTTGTCCTCTCGTATCCAAAGCCCCTCTCCCAAAAATCAACACCCCGCTCCGCATTCACTGCGTTCTTCATACGAAGCAGAAAGGCAGAATAAAAAGTTTTATTTAATAAACTGGTCACTGGGATAAAATTACCACCCCCAGGCTCCTGCCAGCCCACACAGACAAACCATGCCTTTGAGTATTCACAGTCCTGCCAGCCCCCATCCCGCTGGGATAAGCCATCAATCTGATTACAGCCACAAACTATGAAACCTATCACCAGAGATCTGCCTGTGGAATGACCCATCCCAGCCCTCCCCACCATTCCCAGAAGGGAAAAACACCCTCGAGGAGCTTAAAGCCAAGACCCAGCAGGAGCAGCAAAAACCCAGGAGCACAGAAATCATCTCTTCCTCGGAGTCTTTGGGATATTTGTAAGTGAATCGAGTGAGCTGAAAATGGAATTTGCAAACCAGCATCCACCTCACCCAAAATTACACAAAATATGTTGGCTTGGAAGCGTTTTCCTCTCCGAGGGAGAGAGAAAAACTCCTGTCTTGGAGCTCCCGCAGCACAGACATGTTATTAATGGTGGTAAAAGCCCTTTGAAGAGTGAGGAGGAGGAGGGAGGCTGAGCCCAGCCTAGCCCTGTGTGGGGGTGAGGAAAGGGCTCCCACCCCAACCCCCAAAACCCACAAATTCACTGCCATGAATTTCCATGGGGAAAAACTGGGCCCTTGGTCAAAGCAAGCAAAATATTTCAGATTTGTTGCCCTTCCAAAGCACACATGGGTGTCCACAGGCCAGAGGGGAGCAGGAAAAGCAAGCCTGGATTCACCACGAGGGGCTGCCACTAAAACGCTGCAGTTTGACACCATCCAGACTTCACTCCAGAAAGGAACTGCCAGATCTCTAAATTGTTCTATTTAAAAATAAAAATCAACCCCAAGATTCTTTGCAGCTGCTGTCTGGGGCAGCCTCTGCTACCCCTGGGATGGTGCCAGGCTGGACACCTCCTTGAGAAGGTGGTGGGAGGTCAGAAAATGCAACAAACCTGCTAAAAACCTTCAGAGGAAAAGTTAAAAGCTGAACATGGAGAGCTCAGCTGAGGATTAGCTGAGTGGGGCTGAGAAAGGCCAGTGGTAGGACAGGTACTTGGGGGATGCAAGTGTTAAAGAAAGCAAAATAAATCACATTGAAACGAAGCTTGAACTGATCAAGAGGAAAATAAAAAAGGCTGAAGATCTCTGGGAGCACAGAGGGCAGAGCTGCCACTGAGCCTGGAGACTTTGGAAGTGGGTTAGACAAACTCTGGGAGTTCTCTTAATTGAGCAGAGGCAGCAGAGATCATGTGGTACAAGAGGTTTTTTTCCTCCTCCAATTGTCTTTTAGATCAAAACAAAAAGGAAAAACAACCCAAGGTGCCAGCAGGATGCTTCTCCTCAGCCTTACAAAGAATCCATTCTGCTCTGACCCTGCATTCCTAGGTAGTGATAAATCCAGTGAGAAAAGGCTTGGGCTTCATCACCTCAGTCACACAGATACAGTGCAATGGTACAGCAGGCAAGACACATAAAATTAAATTTTAGAATAAAAATTGACAATAAAAATCATTGCACAATGGCCTTAAATTCTGAGCAACCCACAGAACTGGAAGACAACCCTTCCTGCTTTATAAGGTGACATTAAAGGTACATCAGGTGTGCACCCACCTCCCTACTCTCTGTTTAACCAACCTGACCCCATCCTGCTGTGCCAGCCAGGTGCTGCAGCACAGAGTGGCTCCAGGGAATATCAAATCCCAGGGAAATGCAGCTTTGATAAAGGGAAGCGAGAGGAGACAAAAATACCACACCATCAGAAGCTGTCTCACGTGTAAGTGAACGGTCCAGGGGTTTTGCAGGAAAAAATCAAGTTGTCGTCAAGAAAAGGCAAGTTTTCCTCACAACCTCTCCACCCCAGATCTTGTTTGCAAGTCCACACAGCACACCATCAGTCCATGTGAGCTTTTCAAGTGGCAAAACATTCTCTGTTTGACAAACATCCTCCCATTAGAGATTGTGGAGGACCATCACAAGGCTCCCCTATCTCCAGTGTCAACCCCAGCACCATCCCCTCCACACACCTTTGAAGATGAAGGTACTGGCAACAGCCTCGGTCCTTATCAGCTGTTATCACTTCAGAGAAAAACAAACTGCCTTTAGATTCCCATGCCTTGATCTCCTCTACCCCAACCCAGCACCTCCCTGCCAGGACCACAACCATGGAGTTCCACAACCCAAGCAATTAAAGCAAAAAAACAACCCAACTCCAGTTTTGCTTCCCGTGGAGAGAGGAAAAAAAGAAAATCATCCAAACAGAAATCCACAATCACATCAAGTTTATGGAATAAATGCCAGCTGGTCCCTTCCCTTTGACATTTAGCTAATAATTGTTCCAGCCAAACAACCTGACAGCGCTGGGCTCAGTAGCCCATGAATGCCTCTGGTGTTTTACTGAGCGCTAAAGACAACACTTGCTGCTCTCTGGCTCCTCATCCGTGTGGTTACACACACACATGCTCTCCTTAACCCTTCAGCCCTCTCCAGCCCTCAGGAATCATCTGGATGTGACGACTCCTTGTGCTTCAATTTAGCCTTTTTTTCCACCACACACACCTTCCATGAACCCACCCTGGGGGCAGCAGCCAGGAAGGAGGGGAGAAGAAAAGGAGGCAGGTACCACCTCCTCCTCCCGTCAGGAGAGGGACAGCAAGAGGATTGGAATTTGTGCCTCATTAACTCCCTGCTGATCCCTACAGATACTTTTGTGATTATCCAGTCAGCCATCAAAACCCTGGCCCCTCTCTTACAAGCATCCCAGTTCCAGTTGTAGTACAACCTTCATACCTTGAAGTTCCTCTTTAGTAACTTTAACACCATTTTACCCACTGGTGATATTCTTCCCCTCTAACTTTTACCTGAGCTGGAACTCCATTTTCCAAAAGACCCCTTTTGGGCCCAAGTTACAGCTGCTTCAAACAAAATAAGCCAAGAAACCTCCCCAGAACTCCTCCCTTTATTACTCTGCACATTAGAGGAGGTTTAGGTTGGATCTCAGGAAAAGGTTCTTCCCCCAGAGGGTGGTTGGGCACTGACCAGGCTCCCCAGGGCAGTGGGCACAGCCCCAAGGCTGCCAGAGCTCAGGGAGTGTTTGGACAACGCTCTCAGGCACATGGTGGGATTGTTGGGGTGTCTGTGCAGGGCCAGGAGCTGGATGATCCCCGTGGGTCCCTTCTGACTCAGGATATTCCTTTATCTGCTGGGAGCTTACAGACCCCATCACCAACCCCCTCCTCCTTCTCCCTCTGTGTCTCCTCATGGTTTTCTAAGCTGCAAACTCACACCAAGTCTTCTGGAACACACAGTTCACCACAAACATCACTTTTCCTGTTTTGCCAAGCCTTTGCAACAGCCCCCTAGGGTGCTTAGTACCTGCTGGCTCAGCTGTTGTCACATCAGCCTCCCCAAGGTGCTCAGCACTTGCTGTGCTGAGGCTCAGTTGTTCTGCACCCCAAGAGCTGGCTGTGCCGGTCTCTTGCTGAAGAGAAAGGTGTTAAAAAAGCGTAATATGTTTCAGCATTACCGGTAGCTGCGCTCGGGGGGAAGGAACAAGCAACTTTAAAGGGACAGCCAAGGCCAGGAGCCTGCAGACAGCCCTCCCCAGCTGGCTCCACACGGACAGAGCTCCCAGCGGCACAACGCCTCCCTGCACATCCTGCTTAGTTCAGGAGTGACATTAACACCTCGCAGTCACTCCTCAGGCCACGATCTCAGAGCGTTTTACAGGCTCAGTGTGGCACCTCTGGAGCTCTGGCACAATTCCCACCGGGCTCTGAGCCGCACACGCCACCGGCACCGACAGCACCAGAGCCACCTGCCGTGTCCCCTGCTGTGTCCCCTGCCACGCACACGCCGTCTGTGCCCCCATTCCCCACGTCCTTGGGCTCTCCACACCAAGTGCAGAGGCACAGGGCGGTGAACGGTGCCCTGGTAAGATGCCAACGTGCCCCGGAGCCACGGGCACTGCGCGCAGGGTCCGGGAGCCTCCGCCGAGCACGGACCGGCTGCTTCTGCTTCCCGTGCTGGAACAGCAACCGGGACAGCAGGCACGGAGCGCCTGGGCACAGCAGGATGGGGCTTTGTCCAGCACAAACCCTCTCTCACCTGGCAGAGGCAGGAGCAGCCGAGGTGCTCCTGGAACTCCCCCCAAAGAACCTGTAATCACGCCATGGGTCTGCCAGCAATATCTTCCGCATACACAGTGCCCTCACCGACAAAGAAGTTGTCTATCTCCGCTTTACAGAGCTATTTCCTGAAATAAATACCTCCGTTTTATCTTTAAGAGGTGTTTTTAGCACGAGATAAAAAGCCCTCCTCCAGCAAAACCCTCCTTCACACATGATTTGCTTTGTCATGGCACTTAAATACACGCGCAGAAGCCACGGCTGGAGGATGAGAGCAGATCCGGCCACGCACAGAGAAACTTCACAGCAATACCTGCACGCCTTAAAAAAAATAAATCCCTTTTTCCTGGTAGCGATGCCAGCACAGGGCAATGAATAAAATACCAACAAACCCATCTCCATCCCAAGGTGTGCTGCCAGAGCTCGCTCCATTTTGGGTCATACCAGGCAGCTTCAAATTACATTGCATCTCATCTGCTGCAGGGAAACACAAGCTCGCCGGGGTACAAAGCAGAAGAAAGAGGGGGGAAAATACACATTCAAGCTGTCAAAGCTGGAATAAGCGAGGCAGCATAGAATCACGGAACAGTCTGGGCTGGAAGGGACCTTAAAGACCATCTAATTTCAACACCCTGCCGTGAGCAGGGATGCCACCCATAAGGTATTATCGAAGTGATCCACAACCAGCGCAGTGCCAACAGGGGACCCTTGCACTGAGGGGGGCACGGGGCAGCCCCAGATCCCGGGATCTCACCACTGCCCAGACAAATCCAAACGCGTTAATGATGGAGAACAAAGGGGGGATGCAGCTCCCAGCGGCACTGCCGGGATGCTGTTCCCAGCGGACCGGGACCTGGAAAACAGGAGCTGCAGTTTCTCCTGGATGCAGGAGGCACAGAGGGAGCCATTCGGGCCCACGCGTGCCCTTCACCTGCGACGGCACCGGGGCGGGCGGCGCAGACGATGCCCTTGCGGACATTAAAGGCTCCTCCAAGGGCCGGAGCCACGGACACGAGCCCCCGTCACGGTCAGCGGCGGGACCAGCGGAGCCCCGGCACGGTGGCCGCGATGGGCGATGCCAGCGCAGGGCCCGGCCCGGGGGCCGCCGGGGGCAGGTGTGCGCCGTGCCCGGGTGGTCGCGGCCCGGGGCTCACCTGCTCGGCCCCGTAGGCCGTGGCGAACTGCACGAACTCCTCCACCCGCACGAAGCCGTCGCCGTCGCGGTCCAGGGCGTCGAAGACGGGCCGGAGGCGCGGCTCCTCCTCCGGCGGGGGCTCGGCGGGGCCCCCCGGGGCCGGGCTGCCCCCGGTCACCCCCGGGGACCAGGGCGGCGGCCCCGGGTCGGGACCGGCGGGCTCAAGTGCCCAAAGGTCCAGCTCCCGTTCCAGCTCCAGCTCCGGCTCCGGGTCCACGTCCAGCTCCGGCTCCAAGTCCAGCTCCAGCTCCGGCTCCAGCTCGGGCCCCGGTCCCGGCCCCCGGGGCAGCGGGGGCTCGGTGCCCGGCGGACGCGGCTCCATGTTCACCGGCGGCGCTGCGCGCCCGCCGCCGCCCGCCCCGGGCCATGCCCCGCGGCCATGCCCCGCTCACATCGGGGCGGTGCCGGTGCGGTCCCCGCGGCACTCACGGCTTTGTGCGAGGAGCCCGGCCCCGGGGGCGGCCCCGCCGGTCTCGCCCCGCCCGGGGACGCGGCTGCTGCGGGGGGCCGGGGATGGGGGAGGCGGCGGCGCCGAGAAACAACCCCGCCGCCCGCCCGCCCACGCCGCCGCTCCGGGGCCGCCCGCGGAGAACCGCCAGATCCAGCCCGGCCGCCGCCGCAGTAGCCGGGGAGGTGACGTCACTCGCCTGCCGGTGCGTCCCGCCCCGCCGCGGCGCGAGCCCGTGCGGATGCCACGCCCCTTCCCCGGCTCGTGCGCGGCGGGGGCGGGGCCGGCGGGGAGGGGCGGGGCCACGCCGGGCGAGCACGTGGGACCGGGACCCCCGAACCCCCCCGGGGGGCACCGGGACCCGGACCCCCGACCCCCTCTGGGGATGAAGTGGGAACCGGTACTCCCGAACCCTCCCGTGGATGAACGGTCCGTGCATCGGGAACTCCGAACCTCTGCAGGGGAGAACTGTGCACCGACACCCCTGAACCCCTCCGGGGCAGCACCGTGCACTGGGATATCTGAACCCCCCCGTGGGAAATCGTGAACTGGGGCCCCCAAGCCCCTCCAGGGGGTGCACCATGCACTGGGACCCCAAAACCCTCTGGGGGGAATCGTGCACCTGGATCCCCAAACCCCTCTGGGGG